>NC_091828.1:135355000-135655000 GCF_038994185.2 Dermacentor albipictus
TGTTGGGCTGCTGAGCACGAGGTCGTGGGATCGAATCCCGGCCATGGCGGCCGCATTTCGATGGGGGCGAAATGCGAAAACACCCGTGTACATAGATTTAGGTGCACGTTAAAGATCCCCAGGTGGTCGAAATTTCCGGAGTCCTCCCCTACGGCGTGCCTCATAATCAGAAAGTGGTTTTGGCACGTAAAACCCCATAATTTGTTTTATTTTGGTCCAGTACTCTGCACATCGCTTGTCTCTGAGCACTATATCGCGGGCAGACACAGGTATGTGCGAGCATCTCATCGATGTTGCATGTGGCGCACGTGGGGCTGTTGGCCATTCCAATAAGGAAAGCATACGAGTTCGTAAATGCAACGCCTAGCCACCACAGACGGTACAGCATGGTCTGTTCACGTCGAGGTAACCCAGGCGCTAGGTGCATCCGTATGTCCGGAGACAACGAATGCAAACGACACATGGTGAAAGCGTTGGAGTCCCACAGAGGCAAAGTACATTCACGGGACATCAGTCGCAGCCCAGCCGCAGTGTCTGTTCGCGAAAGCGGAATCAAGACACGTTGACCACTTTCATGTGCATATCGGGTGGCTTCGTCGGCGGGGTCATTCCCGCTGATGCTGCAATATCCTGGAAGCCATTGAAAGATTATGTTGTGTCCCTTGTCATGGCTGCGATGATACATGTGTCGAATTTCTGAGGCCAGTTGTTTATTGTGTCCGTGGCGCATTGGGCTTTGTATGCACTGAAGGGCTGCCTTTGAGTCACTAAAGACTATCCATTGTTGCGGTGGTTCATGATTAATGAAATCAAGTGCAGCACGGACTGTCGCAAGTTCAGCACCCGTTTATGTGATCAAACATGAAGTTTTAATTTGATTTCTTCATATTTTGCCGGCATGATGACTACAGCAGCTGAGCTGTCGAGTTTTACCGAACTATCTGTGTACGTTGTGAATGTGTTCCAAAGTTGCTTGTTTCAAAGCTTGCAATGGCTCTCCAGCTTTCTTTCTGATTCCTGGAATTGTCAATTGCACTTGCGGCCGGTGCAGACACCACAATGGATCTGATAATCGTGTAGCGGGCGTTAATTCTGATGGCAAGTAGGACTGATGTCTTACAACCCCTTTGGCAAAAGTATAATAGGGCCTCTTTACTGGCAAGTAAGCAAGATGATGTGAGGGAAGCCGAGTCAGGTATCGGATGTGTGCTCTCAGGACATCTGTATCTATATAGACTGTCAAAGGATTGTCTCCGGCAATGGCCCCTGTCGCATTCGATGACGTAGTTTTGGGGAGACAGAGACAAGTTCTGAGTGCTTGTGCTTGCACACTCTGAAGTTTGCGGATATTTGTAGTGCAAGTATTTCCTAGTACAAGTAAGCTGTACCGCAGAAATGCAAGAACGCCCATGTGCCCTTCATTTGGTGCATGTTAAAGGACCCCAGGTGGTCAAAATCAATTCGGAGGCCCCATTATGGCGTGCCTCATAATCATATAGTGGGTTTGGCATGTAAAACATCAGAATTTAATTTAATTTTAATGTTGTTTCAGCTGCTGTCTAAACAAGTATTCCTTCTTTTCACGCGCAATTGAGTAGAGAAATCGGAGTTGGTCTTGAGGTGTGTACATAGGAGAGCACGTTGTTGGGCGAGTCGGTCGTACATACTTAAACAAGGGAAATGCACTAAAAAAGACACGGACGAGTAAGGACATGGACGGGCGCAAACTCGCGACTGATTTTATTCAGAAAGAACACAAATATATATACCTAGATTCTTACTACCTAATCATTGCCTAAGCGCACATGCCAAGAACGTTTTCTCTTTCTTATACAAATTGATACTAGCATCGCTTACGCAATCATCACCTGACTTATCAATGTAAAAAGCTTCTGCGAGTTCACCCTGTTGTTGTGAAGAATTGAGGTGATGGGGTTTCTTTCCTACAGGGTTCCTCATCTTTAGGTGACGCTGTCTCTTTTGACATAGAAAACCTGTTCTTTTCTATACCGCATGATGACCTATTTTGTGCAGTTAGGTCTTGCATCGACGAAAATGGTGTAGTAGATTTTCAGAATACTAGCGGCCTAACCGTGGAGAATTTCATGAAGCTACTAGAATTTTATCTTGAGTCCACTTTTGTAACTTTTGACAACCATTTTCATGTTCAACGTCAGGGCATTTGCATCGGGTCTTGTGTGGCACCGGTACTGGCTAACATTTTCCTGGCCAGCATTGATCGTGATCTGGAGTGTTACTTGGACGACGAGATGGTTCTGAGAGTTTTTAGATACGTAGATGATTATTTGGTGATTTTTAAGAAGCAACCCGGTTTGACGCACACGGTTACCGTGCAAGAGACCTTATCTATCTTTAAACGACACGGGAGGGGTCTAACCTTCACCCACGAATTACCTGAACAAGATAGATTGCAGTTTTTTAGATATTAACATCACTTTAACACCAGATCACACGTGTTGGATGTACTCACCACGAGCCCGGAAAGACCTGTTGCCTTTTCAGTCCGCTCATTCTAAGACGGTAAAACGCGCCATTGTTATGCTGTGCCTGAAGGAAGCCCTGCAGAAATCATGTGTTCACCTGGTAAAGGACAGCCTCAACAATCAGATTGGCAGGTTACAGAAGGCTGGTTTTCCCGTTTCCGTCGTGGCTGCTGTGGCAGAGAAGCTTCTGCAAAGCTTGAAACCTAGAACACCACAAGATGGTGGCGGTCAACCGAAGACCAGACCGGCGGTTCTCCCCTATATTCATAGGGTCTCCCACAACCTAAAGAATGTAGCCAATCGCTACGGTGTGCCGGTGGTATTTTCTGCCCCGCGCAAGTTGGCCTCTTTGTGCCCCCGGATTGTCTCCGGCGAGGAATGCGTGCGAGACTGCACGAAACGTCACGCCACCCAGTTTGTCAGGTGTTCGGTCGGGGTTGTGTATGAAATTCCCCTGACATGTGGAAAAGTTTACATTGGCCAGACGGGCCGTTGTATAAATGAACGACTAAGGGAACATAAGCTTTCTATGGTTAACGAAAAAGGGTCAAATTTGCCCTTACATTGCGGCGCATGCCCTTTGGCTACGCCTGATAAAGCATGCCAGCCTTTGCTGGCTCGAACCAAAATCTTGAGGCGCAGTCGTAACAAGGTAGCACGTGAACTCGCAGAAGCTTTTTACATTGATAAGTCAGGTGATGATTGCGTAAGCGATGCTAGTACCAATTTGTATAAGAAAGAGAAAACGTTCTTGGCATGTGCGCTTAGGCAATGATTAGGCAATAAGAATCTAGGTATATATATTTGTGTTCTTTCTCAATAAAATCAGTCGCGAGTTTGCGCCCGTCCATGTCCTTACTCGTCCGTGTCTTTTTTAGCGCATTTCCCTTGTTTAAGTGTGTACATAGCTTCCTCTTGCGAGATTTGCTCCTTGTCAAAGACGCTTCACGTGCGCTCGCTAGTGCGGCCACCTCGGCATGACCGTTAAACGCGACGAGCAGCTGAAGCATCAAGGATGCTCGTGCTGCTGATGTTCGTATCTAGAACGACCGCGGAAAAATACCGTCATCGCGACTGCAGTCGCAGCAAGGAGTTTTGTTCTCTGTCAACTGCTAGGCAGCGTCGTTTTACCGGCAAGGAAATTGCCATACGTGAGCCGTAAAAGCTCGAGTGCCGAGCGTGATAGATTCTGAATATGTTTTGGAGGCAGATCGTACCACCGCGGGCCCCATGCACTCTGTTGACAACACCTTAGCCTTTGTTAATGCCCGGGTGACTGTTGGCACGCGGCCAGACGAAGTCGCGAGTATAAGCTGACATGCTGAAAAATGCTCATTTGCGAGTGCAGATACACTCGCTTACCAGCGGCGTAGCCAAAGGTTGGCGCTCCAAGCTCATGACTCCCCCCCCCCCTCCCCACCTCTCTCGGTCTTAGCCCCTTTCCCCGTTTCTGCTCAAGGGGTTGCCTCCACTGTTCCCCCCAACCCCGAAAGAAATTCTGTCTACGCCACAGTCGTCAGCAATCTTTGATCTGTGGCCTCTAACATATGCCAGACCAAAGTTACCGCTTACAGCACCGCATTCCGCAGGGGGCAGAATGAAGGAAATCTGGGGTTCTGTGCTTATCAGGTTCGTTAGAAAAATCCCAGAGAGAGAAAGCTAAAATTCAGAGCCTCGTGCTATACTCGATCGTTTCACTCCCCCCCAGGGGAGTGAAATGAAAGCAGCGGCCTCGAAACTTACGACAAACACTGCACAACAATAGAGGCAAGTATGAAACTAAGCTTACTTAGCGAAGAACGTTAATGCGCCTTGCAAATGGACCCTAGGATGAGCAGTGGTAGAATAATGAATGTCGCTCAAGCCGACATTTCGACAGGTGAACTTCGTTAGGGCAGCAATTGCTTTTGCGAGACACCCTAGAGGAGAGAACTCGGACTTAATAAATAACAAAGGTTATTTATCCATGCGCAGCGACCAACGAGGCATAAATTTGGCCACGAACATTTGCCGGCCACGGATTCCACGGAAATTGCGAATTTCTGCTCTATTAAGCGCTTATAATTTAACAGATAACTGTGTACGTCGCAAATGCCACTATACACTGAAATTTTGAATTCCAAGGTACGCGCCCAGCAATCGCTGGAATTCAGATTTCTCGCAAATCTCGCGTCCTGTAAGCTTTAGCGGACGACTACGCTTGAATGAATACGACTTTACTCCATCTTCCATCTTCCTTTTCTGACCCTTGAGGAGAACAGCTTTTTTTTCTTTAAGGTTATTTTTTCTCCTTCATTTATTTATGTATTGTTTACTGCGGAGTCTGCACTTCGGCTTACCTGGCATCCAGCTTCGGAAGCACATTGCGAAGACTCAGCATGCCTTCAGGCAGCAACTCGCTTTGTTTTACAGAATTCCGCACGCGGCAAATCAGGCGTAGAAGCTACAGAAAAGCACCATTGCCTACACGTGTTATAGTGCAAACGTGGCCGTTGGTGAGCGCGGTTTTGCGCGATAACAGCGATTGCAAACAAAACATTGGGCTGGCGCGCCGTGTTGGCCGTATAAGTTATCACTCTGTTCCTATGGGGCACCAGCGCTGGCCAGGAGGCGCTAAGACAGTTTGAGTGTGTAACTAAAATATGCTGACACCGTCCGGTAGGGAGGCCACGAAGATAGTAGGACATATTTTACGATAACAGGCGCACGCCTAATACCATTGTTTGCTTAGTGCGATGCACCCAGCCAATTTCTGTCCGCGGGCTATGCAGGTTGCGAGGAGCCCATGTACTGCTACGTTCCCGCACGTCGTTACGCAGACAGGTCAGAAGCTGGGCACATGTGCTTCGATATGAGCGGTTAATTTGCTGATGCGATTAATGTGCTACGGTAAACTGTATCCACCGCTCGCTGGCCTGTGTGTTACGGCGCTGCTGTTGACACGCGAAGATGCAGCACTAGAGTGCACGCTATTTTGTTATAAATAAATTATATAGTAATCTTAAATAATAATAATTAAATAGAAATATAAAGGTAAAGTAAAGGTATCGTCATGGAGGGTATTTTGGCCGCGTAAATACTTATACTACGATGCAGGACAAAGAGTAAAGTAGAAGATGAATGAATGAATAAAGCCTTTATTTTAAGGACGGGGACGGCTCTAGGCCGCTGATGGGGATTAGGAGGGAAGGGAATGTGGGTACCCAGACTGTTGGCTCAAACACTTCTTCATCTCAGTCTGGGATCTTCCGCTTTATGCAGGCTCAGGTGCATGTTCAGTTCCGCCGCTCTCACATGGGCTGATCGACCCCTTCTACACTACTCGAAACAGGCCACTTTGTCTGCCATATGTCGCAATGGCTTTCTGTGTTTCAGGGTTAGTTTGTATGGCAATTCCTAATGTTCTAATGTCTCCGTGTAGTAGATGCTGAATGTTGGATCTCCCTTGTGAAAAAGCTGCACAGCTTCAAATGAGGTGTTGCAAGTCTGCTCTGCATGACTCCTGGCAATGTGTACATCGGGTGTAAGTCTTCGCAATCGTAGCTTGTCTGGGTTGGTGCCATTTCTCAAGTATGTGTGGTGTGTATGCAGCGTTGGCCATAACCTTATTTAAGAAAACCTCTTCCGTGCGGGTAAGCCCGCCCTTGTCGTCAAACACGTGTACTGGTGTAGCTTCTAATAATCTCCGTTTACTGTCTGCTTTTATTTTAGTACGAATGTAATGCATCAGTGCTCTGCTAGGAGAGCCTGCGGCCAATATCTTTAGGTATGGGTTTTTGTCCGCGGGGTTTGGCGAGGAAATGGAGATAAAAAAAACATTCTGTCTACCTCAGCATTGCCCAACCTTATACACTTGCTATAAACATGTACGTGACCTTCCTAATTTGACGTGCTGTTCAATTTTGGTGCAACACAATTTATCCGTCGATGTTTCGTTGCTTTTTCTTTTCATACAATCATCCTATTGTAAACACTGGGTTGTGGGTTTTCTGTCTAAGACTATTGTGCGTAGTCTAAGAAAGGAAAGAGTGGAAGTTGGTTATTCAATGCCAACTTGCACAACTCGAGATTCCTTATCGTACTGAAACTTGGTGGCGTCTGCCGCACAGGAGCCCAGGTATTCGCTTACGAAAATTGCCATAAGTTATATCTTGTATCACTGCTGGTATAGAAGTTACATAAACAGGAACAACGTTTCTGAGGCACTTTCTTCCTGTTTATGTAACTTCTGTACTACACTGTTCTACTCCATCTGTCGGCCCCCTTCTTGATTTTGTCGCACTGCTGACTTTTTGATGCGTTTAGCAGACCGTTGCAGGCATGCAACTGAATATCATGAAAATTTTTCGAAATATTCACTCAGGTTTAATTATTACAAACATAATTTATTTATTTATTTATTTATTTATTTATTTATTTATTTATTTATTTATTTATTTATTTATTTATTTATTTATGATACCCTCAGGGTCAACAGACATTACAGAGGGGAGTGGTACAAAACACAGAAAAACAACAATGTTTTAACTACAAGCAGCAGCACAATGTTTCTAGTTATGCGATAGTAGTTATGAAGAGGCAAAATACATGTTACAAAAAATACTATGTATATACAAAGCAGTCCAGTTTTTCTAATTATGCAATAATAGCTATAAAGAGGCAGACAAAAACAAGATGTTACAGAGCATTGGTTAATGAAGTGAAAAATTTTTCATGATCTGAAATTGTCACTACCAATTTCGGAAGGCGATTCCAATCATTTGATGTGCGTGGTATGTAGGAATGATTCTGTTTTACACAACGGAATGCCAACTTTATGAGCATGATCCAAACGGTGCGAAACGTAATGGGGAGGAAGTATTAGTAAATCAAGCAGGTAGGGATGATGATACAGTTTGTGAAAAAGGCTTAAGCGAAGCATCGCAAGTCGAGAAGCAAGCGTAGGTAGATTAAGGTTAGCTTTCATTACCGTGATGCTCGCGATTCGACTGTAAATAGAGAGTATAAAACGGACCTAATTATTCTGCACCATTTCAAGCGTATGTACCAAAGTATTACAATGCGGATCCCAAACCGAAGCGGCATATTCTAACTTAGGGCGAATTAGTGTTTTATATAGCATTAGTTTGAGAGACGAAGGCGATTTTGCAAAGTTACGACGAAGATATCCGAGCATGCGATTAGCGTTGCAGACAACATGAGAGATGTGAGTATCCCAGGTTAGGTTGCTGCTGATGTGAACTCCGAGGTACTTATATGAAGATACGCTGTCGAGTAGTGAATTATTTAGGTGATAAGTAGGTAAACTAGTAATCTTTCTAGACACTCGCATGAATTTGCATTTTTTTAATGTTTAGTTCCATAAGCCATATATTACACCTCTCAAAGACTGCGTTAATGTCAGCTTGAAGAAGAGCGGCGTCATTTGAACTTGTTATTTCTTGGAAAATTTCGCAATCATCGGCAAACAAATGAACGGATGAGGAAACGCAGGATGGTAAATCGTTAATATAGATGAGGAAAAGAAGAGGACCGAGGACTGAGCCCTGCGGTACACCAGAATGGACTGTGCATTCTTCAGAATTCGCGCCGTTAGCTGAAACAAACTGAGAATGGTTAGCAAGAAAATTTTCAATCCAGATTAAAATACAGGGATCGAGCTTAAGTACTCGTAATTTATAAACTTTGTCAGAGGCTTTAGCAAAGTCAAGGAAAATGCAGTCAGCCAAGGACCTATTGTCAAGAATGGTGTTTAGTTTGTATACAAAAAGTGTTAGTTGGGTTTCACACGGCTATGATTTGCGAAGTCCATGCTGTGATGGTGCAAAAAATGAATTCGACTCCAAAAAAGTAGCAAGATGAGAAGCCAATATATGCTCTAGTATCTTACAAGGTATACTTGTGAGCGAAATTGGTCTGTAGTTTAGAGGGGAATGCTTATTGCCTGATTTATGAATTGGAATTACCTTCCCGACTTTCCACTCGGATGGAAGAAAACCATCGTGCAATGATTGCTGGAAAATTTTAGTTAAGGTGATTGATGTGTAACGAACTGTGCTTTGAAGGAATTTGACATTTATGTGATCACTACCCGGCGCAGAGGATGGTTTTAGTGACCTAATGATGCTCGCTACACCATCATAGCTGATAATGAGAGGGAACATTACATCATGGTCGTAGGTGTGGCGGAGTGGAATTGCTAGGTAACGAGAAATGTTTTGCGAGAACTCCATATAGTACTCCTTGACACTGGTTGGCCGGTATAGCTTCACCATTAACGTCACTGAGCGCTATTATATTATTGTCTTCAAAATTAACCGTGCGCCAAAATTTGTTTAGGGTTAGTTTTAAGCATACAAGGTAATGTGCTGCTTAGGAAGTCATCTTTGGCGTCTTTTAGGGCCTGCGCGTGCTCATCGACACTCTGTTTGTAGGCTGACCAACGAACATTGATACGGCTTAGTTTATCCGATTTAAACAGGCACTTCTTTTTTATTAGACAAGCGTTTTAGCTGATGATTATACCATGGTTTCTTTAAATTAGAGGTGATCGTGCAAATAGGGATGTGCCTATCTGTTAATTCAATCACTTTATTAACAAAGATACTCCATTTTGACTGAACATTACGGCATTCAAATTCACGCAAGTATTCATCAAGGAACACTGCGAGTTCATTATTAAATGACAGAAAGTCAGCCTTGTTATAATTTCTTAATGTCTTGATCTTTTTAATCGGTTTAGGTCGCTCGAGGCAAACTTTAAATGAAAGTAGGCAATGATCGCTGATACCTGGCAAGCATGTTACGCCGGAAATAAGATCGGGTCGGGTAGTAAAAACAAGGTCAAGTGTATTGGAAACAGACATGGTTATTCTTGTTGGTTCCTTAACCATTTGGGTCAGCGAAAAGGTATTGCACAATTCTAAGAAGTCTTGCGCCATAGAGGAGTTAGGATACACTGTGGGGGGATCATTCTACCACATAATATTTGGCATATTAAAATCATCAAGCAAGAAAATTGGCACTGTGGTGTGACGAGAGCAAACACTATGAATGGCATCGTGCAAATCGCTCACAAATGTTGCAGTGAAATTCGGGGGGCGATAGAAGACACCCAAAATTATTTTTTGATGTGCTAGTTTAACGACTGCCCATACAATCTCCAAACCGGGTGCAATTTTAATGCAATTTGAAGGCAGATTTTAATTTATCGCCAGCAGTACACCGCCTCCTTGGCGTGTATCGCGGTCACAGCGGTAAACAGAAAAATCGCACGAGTTCATGAATAATTCATGGCCCCCGATTTGTGGATGAAGCCATGTTTCGGTTAACGCGATAATGTCCGGCGCGCATGTGTCGATGGTCGATTCCAGTGCAACGCGTTTGTTGATAATACTTCGGATGTTAGTAAACAGAACTGAAGTATTCGATAGGTTGCGTTTGTTTACCCTGTCGCGTTCCTATCTCACAGAGCGAGCAGGGTACGTCGACTGCCCAGGCGCATGCTCTGTATTGTCTGCAGCTCTGCGTGTTCGTGACGACTCGTTTTCTTTGACACATTGACTTATCGGGTCATAGACATATTGTTTCTTATTTTTTATTAACTTTTTGTAACGCACTTGGTAGGCGGGTGCGCCAGGTTGATCTTTAGCAAACTTCAATAGTTTAGAAGCGTACGGTGAGGGGCTAGTTGGTATGACATTATGAGAACAAAGAACTGCGCAAAAAAGAACAAGACAGAAAGAACGTGTCATGTGGTTCTTTCTCTGTCTTGTTCTTTTTTGCGCAGTTTTTCTTTGTTCTCATAATTGAATAGTTTGTGCCTCACTTCACGTGTGGCTGCACAAAAGTCTTCGCTAACGCTTATATTTTTATCTTGCAGTATTGCTCTTGCTGAAAGAACTTTTTCTTTTAATTTGAAATCAGAAAATTTGAAGATCATAGGGCGGCATTTGTTTTGCGAATATGATCCTAAGCGATGTGCGCGATCGATCGCGTTGTCCGACTGGGCGTCAAGCGCACCTGCTAAGATGGACCTTATCTTGGACTCGGATTGTTCCCACGATTCTTGAGAATCTGGAATGCCTCGAAGAATTATGTTGTTGCGCCGGGATCCCTCAAGAGAAAAGTTTATAATAGCTGTGTCTTACCAGTACTCACCTACGGGGCAGAAACCTGGAGGCTTACGAAAAGGGTTCTACTTAAATTGAGGATGACGCAACGAGCTATGGAAAGAAGAATGATAGGTGTAACGTTGAGGGATAAGAAAAGAGCAGATTGGGTAAGGGAACAAACGCGAGGTAATGACATCTTAGTTGAAATCAAGAAAAAGAAATGGGCATGGGCAGGACATGTAATGAGGAGGGAAGATAACCGATGGTCATTAAGGGTTATGGACTGGATTCCAAGGGAAGGGAAGCGTAGCAGGGGGCGGCAGAAAGTTAGGTGGGCGGATGAGATTAAGAAGTTTGCAGGGACCACATGGCCACAATTAGTACATGACCGGGGTTGTTGGAGAAATATGGGAGAGGCCTTTGCCCTGCAGTGGGCGTAACCAGGCTGATGATGATGATGGTGACCTAATCATGTCACTCAAGAATAAGAATAAGCCGGGAGCGGTCCTCTTGCTCGTTCAGGCGGGATTCTAAATGGCCAAGATGGGCGTCAACCGAGTTGACTGAGTCCTCTGCGTGATCAACAGCGCGCTCTAGGAGCTCAGTCGATTTATTTTTTGTTTCAAGCTCATCAAGCCTCTTCTGGATTGATGTAACCTCAGCTCCGATTTTCTTTCGGCTCGTCCTTATATCTTTAACACCAGTTGCCAAATCGTTCTGGACTTTAGCGGAATGAGTTGAGTGCGTGTGAAGGTCTTTAATAAGGTCTTTAATATAACTGTCATTTTTTCGTTATGCAAACTAGAAGTGAGGCGTGCAGGCAGGACACAAGAGTAGAGAAGTGGACAACACGAACGCCGACTATCAACTGAAGGGAGCACTGAGGCGAAAAAAGAAAGAAGACACAAAACTCATCTGCGCATGCTCAGGAATGGTAACACCACGTGTCAATCGGGTACACGTGCTGGTCTACGTGAGAGATAACTGTTAAGGCACTTAATCTCTTCCTTATGTAAAGTAATCGAAGGCTGACTCACGCACGCACTTCCACCATTATAGATATGCCAAGCCTCTACCATAAGACGCGTATCTTCATTCTTATGCCTGTACAGTATCGCGCATTCATCTAACTTTGGCCTGCAGTTACAATCTCGGCAATGTAGCGAAAGATTAGAAGGCGATCCACCGTTTAACGACCTTTTATGCTCCATTAGCCTCTGATTGATACACCGTCCCGTTTGCCCTACGTAGAACTGGCCACAGCTAAGGGGAATTTGATATACCACACCCATACGACATTCTGTAAAACTGTTGTTCTTATTGTGCTTCACTGGACAAATATCTGTTCGTTTTTTGCCTTTAACCCGATCCTTTTTATTCTGTACGGCAGCGCATATCTTACCTAGCTTATTGGGAGCAGTGAAAGCAACATTAACATCATATCTACTAGCAACTTTTTTAAGCCTGTGCGACACTGAATGAATATACGGAATAGCCACTACTCTTTTTTTGCGATTACTGCTTTCTGTGATTACATCCGTCCCCCTGGAAACAGACTTCTTTAGGCGCTCAGCTACAGTGGCCACCGCTACATTAGGATAACCTGCTTCTAATAGGCGCCGGACCTGCGCATTAAAACTGGCGCTCATTTTGTGCATGCAGGATTTTGTGAGGGAAGACTTAAGGCACGACATGGCGATTCCGTTTTTTACTAATTTAGAATGCTTGGATTGAAAGTTTAGCAACGGCTTCGAAGATCTTGGGGAGTACTGCCAACAAACATGATTTTGTTCGAAGATCAAGGAAATGTCAAGAAACCGAATTACGCGTCGCTGAGGTAATTCCTTGGTAAACTTTAATCCTCCCCCATAAAGTTTAAATTGCTCACTTACTGAGGTAGCAGCCGAGTCTAATTCTTCCCTATTGCAGAAAATCAGGTAAGCATCAACGTAACGAAATATCTTGATAACGCTATCACCTAAGGCTTTCTCTAAGCAGTTGTCAACCTTACTCAGGTAAATGTTGCTAAGAATAGGGGCAACCTTTGAGCCAATGCAAATGCCTGATTTCTGCAGAAAAACGCCATCTCTCCACCCAATCAGCGTCGACTTCAAGTACATTGAAAGAATTTCTAGAAAAGCTCCCGTGGAAACACCGCATCTGTCAATAAAAGCCGACTCTTGCACTTGTTCTTTAATGCACTCATTTACGGAATTTAGCAACCCGTCATGCGGCAAGGAATAATACAGGTCTTCGATATCCATACTAAAAGCTGTACAATCACCCGGATTCTCCTCTCTTAAATAGTGAACTAGCGCCTGAGTATTACGTAGGCAAAAGGGATCTGAAAAAATGAGTGAAGCTAGGCAGTTCTGTAGGTAACTAGCGACACAGACCTGCCACGTCCCTTTCTCTTACACTATAGCACGAAAAGTAACTGCAAGCCAAAGTTAGATGAATGCGCGATACTGTACAGGCATAATAATGAAGATACGCGTCTTATGGTAGAGGCTTGGCATATCTATAATGGTGGAAGTGCGTGCGTGAGTCAGCCTTCGATTACTTTACATAAGGAAGAGATTAAGTGCCTTAACAGTTATCTCTCACGTAGACCAGCACGTGTACCCGATTGACACGTGGTGTTACCATTCCTGAGCATGCGCAGATGAGTTTTGTGCCTTTCTTTTTTCGCCTCAGTGCTCCCTTCAGTTGATAGTCGGCGTTCGTGTTGTCCACTTCTCTACTCTTGTGTCCTGTCTGCACGCCTCACTTCTAGTTTGCATAATGAATCCTTACCAACTAGCTCAGCTTTCTGTAGTTCTAAGCTTCATTTTTTCGGAATGGTCATCAGGCAATGAATCCATATCGAGCAGGGCTTTAGTTCGCCCGTCAGGGCCCGGATTTGCTTCCACATCACCAGAACGAAGTAACGAAAAAAGCATCGAAAAACAATCATAGGCAATGTTAGCAAGCACTTCCGGGCACGGAAGCAGGACTAAACAACGATTACATTTTTCTTAGCGTACAGAGAATATGGCTTACAGACCTGTAAAAGGCAGAAGCGTGGAAATTGAAGCATACTGCTCCTGGCCGCGCGTCCGTGCCCACTAAAGAGACCGCTGCACCGCTGTGCATTTATGTCCGCTCCTGGCTGTGACGTCATCGAGCAAGGAGACCATGCGCAGAACGATGGGACGATAGTGCTTGCATCTGGCCTTGATTTCGTTTGCGGCTGAAAGTCAGGCAGTCGGTAACCGCAGTTGCGGGACGGGAACGGCCGTGCACGTGTGGAACATGGCGATGCTTGCACAGACGACGCTTGCAGAACCAGAAAAGAAGCCAGGTAAGCCTGTAAAGGGCAGAAGCGTGGAAATTGAAGCATACTGCTCCTGGCCGTGCCTCCGTGCCCACTCCAGTTACCACGAGCGAAAGGTCTGTTTGGCTTGGTTTTGCAAAGATCATGCACACAGTGTTCCATTAAAGTTAGGCCAGTCTTTCACACACGTTACACATGCTGCCGAACGGGTTGTCCGTGAAGTCGCGGTGAAACATGGCCATCGCAGTTGAGCTTGCCGCCAGCCGAAGGGTTTGGTTCGTCAAACGTTTGTTGCGGGTGCCGTTGCTTGCATCCACGGCTTCATCTCCTTCTCCTTGCTCGTGCTGCTGTGTGATAGTAGTTTGGACTGTTTGAATGTCGCGGCCGAATGCGCGTGACTGCTGTGGGGCGGCGACGGACGAAGAGGAAGAGAAGGGCCGGTGTCTGGGAGGAGGCGGCAGCCATGGGAACTGCCTGAGCTGCCTGGGCTGGCCTTCCGAACTAGCCGAGCAGTTCGTCTATTCAAGGCCGGTGTTCCTGGGTTTGCTGGAAAAACAGGCCGGGCTGTCCTTAGGCTTAAACTGGCCTGCTCCACTGCTGGGCGAGCATCCGACGCCGACAAGTTCCGGTGCAGCTAAGCCTTCCGAATGGTCTACCCTTCGGCGGGCAGACGTCCCGACCCAGCTGTCACGCGAGTGGCTTGTCATGTGCCAAGCATCCGCCCGGCCTCCAGCCCCTGCGCCACCCGCTGCTCCAGATTCATCTTTGCGCCTCTTCGTGCCGTGAGTGTGTGATACCGACGCACTATCGGACGCCTTCCTACATTGACGCTGAGCTTGACTATGCCTAAGCGACAGACACTCATGAAGGGAACTGTGTGTCTTATCGTGTACGTTACCCTAGTCCCGTCCCCGTGTCATTAAAGCCTCTCTGTGTTCATTGTACCATCCCTGTGTGTTTGAGGCCTGGGCCCACATCTTCCTATCACATGCTGAATGACGGCGGCGGTTGCAGTAGCTTCGATCTTCGCACGCTTCCGCGCTTAGTAAGCTTCTCTATAGCGTGCTCATCTGGCCTACCTTTGCTCCGGTCTTTAGGGAACTTTGCCTTTGCTTGAGATTTCGCAGCCTGGCTACGCCCACTGCAGGGCAAAGGCCTCTCCCATTCTTCTCCAACTATCCCGGTCATGGGCTAATTGTGGCCATGTTGTCCCTGCAAACTTCTTAATCTCATCCGTCCACCTAACTTTCTGCTACCCCCTGCTACGCTTCCCTTTTCATGGAATCAAGTCCGTAACCTTTCATGACCATCGATTATCTTCATCCTCATTACATGCCCTTCCCAAGCCCTTTTTTTTTCTTGATTTCAAGTAAGATGTCGTTAACTTGCGTTTGTTACCCCACCCAATCTGCTCTCTTCTTATCCCTTATCGTTACACCCACCATTCTTCTTTCCATAGCTCGTTGCATCGTCCTCAATTTAAGTAGAACCTTTTTCGTAAGCCTCTAGGTTTCTGCCCCGTAGGTGCGTATTGGTAAGACACAGCTGTTATACACTTTTCTCTTGAGCGATAATGGCAACCTGCTGTTCATGATCTGAGAATGTTTGCCAAACGCACCCCAACCCATTCTTATTCTTCTGATTATTTCAGTCTCATGATCCGGACTCGCGGTCACTACCTGCCCTAAGTAGATGTATTCCCCTACCACTTCCAGTTCCTCGCTACCTATCTAAAACTGCTGTTCTCTTCCGAGTCTGCTAAACCTATATATACTGGATTATTGGATTCAGCCTGCCGCTTGCGCTGAAGCGCGCGCACACACGGCCCAGCCGGCGCGCCAGTCATGGCGAGACTACACGTGGTGTCCCTGCTAACTTTAGTCACAGTTTAAAAATATGCGAATGCCACGTAGCTGGACAGAACCAATGTAATGTTGTTTGCGTCACTTGGCGATACTGAAATAATTTTTTTCATTCCACATAATTAGACAATCAGTGTTAAATAATTAATCAACTCGTCAAATATTATAGTTAAATGAAAAGTGTCAATGAGAAAATTGTAGAGCGACATGAAAAACTCACTCCCGATACAGCTTTCTGTTGCTCAATTCGGGCTACATAAAAGTGATTTTGTGACATGACTGGCATGACATGCGTATAATGTAGGTCACTAAACAGCCGCCTACGTCTTGGCGCTCTCATGGTCGTTTCGTTAACTTGGTAGGTACCAAAAGTGGCATGGTATGACAAGAGTGTATGACGAACATAAATAATAGGTCATGACATCAATGTTATGACATGCGTGTCATGTAGGTCATGAAACAGTCGCCTACGTCTTGGTGCTCTCATGGTCGTTTTGTTAAGTTGCTAGGCCCCCGCACACTGCTTCGCATAACATGGGTTCCCACACCGCGTGGAATCTGCCTGCTTTTTTTTTTCTATTCCGTTCTTTTTTCTTTTTCCTTTTGAAGGCGAAAGCCTTAGATCTGTTTCAGGGTCACGTTGTGATGTACAGCAGATATCACGCGACCCAAGGAAGGCCAGAAGCGAACCAAGGCATGTCCAGCCGTGTATAAGGGATGATTATTATTAGCAAAGTTAATTAATTAATAATGATTGAATTGGGGTGCATTAAGGTGGACTGAGGATGATTAAGGGTGATTAATGAGGATTAAGGTGTATTCAAGTATTATTGTGGGTGAAGGAGGATTAGGGTTAATTAAATTGGATTAAGGTGAATTACAGTAGCCTTCACAAGGCTTTCGCCTACGCTTCTCTTCGGCGATAGCTAAGGACACCTAGGAATTCTTTTTTCTTCTTCTTTGAGGGTGGTTGGGCAGAGCGGTGAGGTAGGATAAGTATTGCGGACGTCTGGTCTCAAATCACAAAAAAATATTCACCGACGATTACGATACTCGCTAATGGTGGATTAAGGTGGGAGAAGGAGGGTTAGGGTGAATTAAGGTGAATTACAGTAGGTATACATCACTTTCGCCTGCGCGTATCTTAGCCGGTAACTAAGGACACCTAGGAATTCGATTTTTCTTCTACTTCTTTTGGGGGGAAGCGGGAGGGAGGTAGGGCGGTGAGGTAGGATAAGTATTTCTAACATCTGGTCTCAAAGCAGAAAAAAAGAAGGAAATCACCGACGGTTACGATATTCCTTAATGCGAATATTGAGCGCAGCTGATTTGAATGCGCCATAGATTGCGGCAAAGAATTGATTCTGAACGACAGGGTGCTCCCGGCGGTGGCGCTGCGCCTCTGCTCGGGCATCTCATTTATCAACTGCGGCAGGTGAGGCACTTCCACCGGTTGCGTTGGTTTATTGCTCAGAAAGAAAACTGGAACACGGGGCTCGCGTGGAGTACTTTGTCTAGCGGCGGCGGCGCCGCAGGCGAGGTAGCGCATGCGCAGTGGGTCCGAAGCTCACGCCAGCGTTTTGTTTCCGCTCTGGCCTCACGCCTGGTCGCCGCCGGCATAGAGTTTCGTACAATAATTTCTAGAGGGAACTCTGGCGCTAGTGTCTACGGGAGCTGCAATGCGAGCAGTTGTACCAGCATGGGAATTATGGGAAGAACAAGGATTTGCCTAAACTTTGTCCTTCTGGCTTCAAACGGCTTTGTGACTTTGTAAACTCGTCATTTTCAACAACGTACTTCGTAATGAGTAATTACATATACATTATTAAAATTGTCCGACGGCAGGATTCGAACACAGGACCTCTAGTCCAGAAGCCTAATATTGAATCCATTAAGCCATGGACGGTATCGACAAACGATGAGAAACGCCCTTATGAATTTATCGCGGGCATGTCAGTGCCTTGCGACGCTCGGCACATTCGTGGCGTCTCCTGCACTTCGAAGAGTATAGATTGCTCTGAAATTTGCAATAATATTTATATAGCGCAATATGCAAAGCCACAAGAACGTCTGAATCCACAAGTATGGAGATCAGACAAATCCATGTACTTCCCAATATTCCCATGGTATGATAACGACTGCGTCCCCAGAGTTCCCTCTAGTATATTGTAGAAAACTCTATGGCCGTCGGTACTCCGCCTTCTTCTTCACCCTTTCGCCATACCTTTTCCCGCTTTCCGCCTCATGGATCCCGTTGCACCTTTCTCCCCACTTCTCCTCGCACCTCTTCGCTCTCGCCGCTTCAGCCCCCGCTGCGCGCCGCGTTCGCTCTCCTCTTTCGCTGTGCTCGTTCGCTAGATTACGGAGGCGCTCGCCGCAGAAACGGGCGCCTAAGAGCTACGCTCTAAAATCAGATAGATTCCACGCATAGTGGGAATCAGTGTTATGCGGAGCACTCTTTAGGCACAGCAAGCGCCGTTTGATGTTCTACAAAGCGTTATCAAGTGAGCCAACTCTATTCTGCACCCCAAGCTGTTGTGTATGTGTGTTACGAGAGCGTGTGCATCACGATAGAAAGAAGACGACGATTTTAGTATGGCGGCGATGGCATGACGACTGATACTTTGTACACCGGCGAAGAAATGTTATGTTTTGTGAGGACGTGAGCAGATCTCGGAGGCGGTGCAGTCTAAACAGCGTCTCAAAGCGGTAGCTGTCACGAGGGAAGTACTGGAGAAGGTGGCACACTCTTGCACCTATATAATCAATTTGCTGATATGCAATGTGACGCGCATGCTCAATGCAGTTGTATGAGGTTGACTGTCACTCTCGCGTTTCATAACAGTCTTTGGCCGAACAGGAACTGGCGCATGTGCACGTGCCATGCCGCACACGCCAGATGTCTGAAATAGCTATAGCTCGCGTTGCCACGGGACAAGCTCGGGTGCGGTGGTGGCCTAATGATTAGAACATCAAGCTGAAGGATGCTGGGGGGCCCAGGTTTGATCTAGCCATCGGACACTTGAAGTTTAATGAGTTAACATTAGGAGCGTCAAAGTTGAAAAAGTGTGGGAAGCTGACCACGTGGTAGATAGGGGATGGGAGAGCTGACAAAAGTATATATATATATATATATATATATATATATATATATATATATATGTATATATATATTGACGGAGGCGAGATGTCGGCGAAGGATATATTTACAAAGAAAACTAGGGCAAGAAGAGATGTCTCTGCCCAACATCGCGTTCAGCTATGTATCAATCGCCCCATAACATCACCCTCCGGTGGCGGAAGCGCGGGCCTGGCGCTTGTTGCGAAGGTAAAGAGCGCTAGAAGGGAAATAGGGCTTCAGCTGGGAAACGTGAACAACATGAGTTTGTAGCGAGGAAGTCGAAGAAGTAGGACCCTGGAGTATAATCTCGTAACTGATGTCACCGCGTTGACGCAACACCTTGTAGGGCCCGGTGCAACGTGGGAGGAGCGTCTCTGTTGGCGAACGCGGCATGGCTACCATGGAAGGCCTAGAGAGCCATGAAGTGCACACTTCTGTATCGGCTGTCGTAACAGGACTTCTGGGAGTCTTGTGAAGCATTGAGTCGGTCATGGGCAAGTTGACGAGCTGCGCGGGCTCGACCAACGACGTCACTGGCGTATTCAGTAGGCGAGTGAGGAGCCGACGATAGGAGAGTCTCGAATGGCAATGCAGGATGTCGGCCAAACAGTAAATAAAACCCGGAATTCCCAGTGGTGTACGAGAAGTAACAAATGGTAGCGCGGCTGTCCCAGTCACGGTGAGCAGGTGAAACATGCGCGGCCAGCATCTCACTTAGCGTCCGGTTCAGGCGCTCGGTCAGTCCATTCCTCTGTGGATGATAAGCGGTGGTGAGCTTATCATGTTCAGTGGGGCAGGTACGAAGGAGGTCATCTACCACTCGTGAGAGGAAGGAGCTCCCGCGATCGTTGAGGAGCTGCGGAAGGGCGCCGTGATGCAGAATTACGTCGTGGAGAAGAAAGTCAGCGACGTCTGTGAAACAGTTTGTCAACGCCCGGGTGATAGCAAAATGCGTGGCGTAATCTGTTGTGAACGCAACCAATTTATTTTCCAAGATGGGCGTACGGAAAGGGCCTGGAAGGTCAAGGCCGACGCGGAAGAATGGCTCTGCAGGTATATCAATCGGTTGTAGCGGTCCTGCAGGCGGCGCTGAAGGGCGCTTGCGGCGTTGCCAGCGTTCACAAGAAGCGACCTAACGGCGCACAGTACGGTATATGCCAAGCCAGAAAAACCGACGCCGGATGCGGGCGTCGGTTTTTATTATTATTACCATCCACAAAAGAGCTCGATTATCTTCGCGTTGAACGTGTACATGTCTGTCAAGCTGTGTGGGAAAGAAAGTGCTTGTGTATAATTCCTGTTTTCTTTTTGTTCATGTTTACCGAGGTTCACACGTGTTGTATGATGTTTCGAGGATGTATATATAGCGACGAGAGCTGGAAATAAATTTATTATTGAAAGTTAGCGCTGCGTGTGTCACATATGCCTTTCTGTGGTCATTGTCGTTCAGCTTGCGCTACAACAAAATAAGATATGCCGTACCAACAAGCCCCTATAGCTATCCTCATCGAAGTTCTGTAGGCGATGACGGGTCGAAATGGGCCAGTATTGATGGTGTAGTCAGTAGACGGATGAGGGCAGAAAGCGCAGCTGCTTGTTCGGGTCCCCACATGAAAGGAACGTTCAGTGAGAGGGCGGGCGATGTCCGCGAAGTTGCGGACAAAGCGACAGAAGTAGGAACATAATCCTACGAAACCCAGGACGTCTTTGGCTGAGCACGGCACGGGAAATTTTTGCAATGCTCGCACCTTGTCGGGGTCTGATTGAACACCGGCAGCACTGACAAGGTGACTGAGCATAGTTATTTGGCGCCGCCCGAAACGGCACTTGGCAGAGTTCAGCTGAAGATTGGCTCGACGGAAGACGGCAAGAACGGCCGATAAACGGGTGAGGCGGCTGTCAAACGTAGGCGGGTAGACAATGACATCGTCTAAATAGCATAGACAAATAGACCACTTATATCCACGCTGCAGAGAGTCCATCATACGTTAGAAAGTTGCTGGGGTGTTACAGAGTCCGAACGACATGACCTTGAATCGGTACAGGCCATCTGGCGCAATAAATGCAGTTTTTTTCGCGGTCCATAGGGCCGACTGAAATCTGCAATCGCCGGACCGAAGGTCGATTGACGAAAAATATTGGGCTCCATGAAGGCAGTCGAGCACGTCATCGATACGAGGCAAAGGGTAGATGTCTTTACGGGTCACTGTGTTCAGACTCCGATAATCAACGCAGGAACGCCAGTTGCCGTCCTTATTTTTTACGAGAACGACAGGGGATGCCCACCGGCTAAACGAAGATTCGATGACGTCTTTTGTAATCATTTTGTCGACCTCGTTCTGGATGATTTGACGTTCCTGATGGGATATGCGAAATGTATGCCGGCGTATATATGGTTGGCGTCACCAGCGTTGATTCGATGAGTCACGACAGACGTTTATCCTAGATGGCGACCGTCAAAATCAAAGATGTCACGATAGGACGCCAGAACGCGGTAGAGATCTTGAGCTTGCGCTTGGATCAGTTGGGAAGCGATCATCTTGTTAATGTCGTCGAGAGACGAAGGAGCGAAGTTGGCGGAGCAAGAAGGCAGCGAAACATCTGCATCCAAGGCGGCAATCTTGAAGGGATCAAGCGCGGAAGTGGTGGCCAGCGACATACCATGAGGATAACCTTAGTAAAAAGGCTGACGGTTAGGGGAACGATCACTCTATTGTCGGCGATGGAAACAATGGTGTGAGCAAGGGCAACATCGCGGGCTAACAGAACGTCGATTATCAGAGACAAGACATAGTCGCCATCGGGAATATAATGTGAAGACGTCAAAGCAGTTTGAGGCAGCAAGCGAACGTGATGGCGAGAGCATAAGCGCGCTGGTATGTCGGCTGGAATATCGGGAAAATTGGGCAGCTGAAGCTGAAGAGCACTGAGGGAAGTGCTCTTTAATGAGGACAGAATGACTGGACAAAAAATATAAGCCGAGGATTAAGTCATGGGGGCACTTTTCAATGACGGCAATTTGGACTGAAGTGAGATGACCAGCAGTGCAGACGCGGGCGGTGCACAGTCCAAGAACGGTAGGAGTCCCTCCATCAGCGACGCGGAGGATGCGGGAGGCGGCAGGTGTGAGCACTTTATGAAGGCGACGACGAAGATCTGCACTCATCAGATAGATGTGCGCCCCACTGTCGGTGAGCGCAGAAATAGTGACACCATCAACATCAACGTCTAACAAGCTTCGGCTAGTGGGCAGCGTCAGAAGAGGATTTATGGTGGGAGCTGTAAATGCAGCGTCACCTCTGGACGCTGCACTGCTTAGTTTTCCTGATAGGAACGTGCAGGGCTAAAGGGGGACGACGGATGGCGAGTCTGCGATGAGCGAGACGATGGGCGACGACTTTGAGGCGAGCGTGACTAGTGACCATGCACGCAGCGACGGGGAGCGGCTATTTATCCTTGTGGGAGCATCGACGTTGGGCAAATACGACTGGGTTGAAGGTGAACAGCGTTTGCTGTCCGAACAGCAGTAAAGGGTAGACGGCGTTCGAGGCGGCGAGGACCAGCGGGTGGCGCAGTAACGGGCGATGTGGCCGAGACGGTGACAAGTAAAGCATATCGGTCCATCGTCAGAGATTCTCCACGCAGCAGCGTCGCGAGATAGCTTAGCGAATCGCTGCTCTCGAGGGTATGAGGGCGGACACATGAAAATTGTGTCACACAGAGTGAATGCCCGTGTTGGCGAGCTGTTGTCGTAATCGAGCTCGAGTCACCGGCGTGAACTGGGGCAGGGGTCATGGCCTCAAGTTCACGGCGCATAATCCGTGTCACCTGATCTAGTGGAGCTGCATGACGGCTGTGCTGCCCTGTGGTCTTCGCAAGAGGACGTTGCTGCCGTGTTGGGAAGACGGGCAAACGCGTGGCCAATGCGCCGGCTTTTCGCCTGCTCAAAACGCCGACACTCCTTCGTAATAGCGTCGACTGTATAGAAATTTTTGCGCATTAAAAGGTTTAGGGCGTTGGCGGCGATCCCTTTCAAGATATGCCCAACTATGTCGTCCTCTGGCATCTCGGCATCGGCCTTTCGACATAGCGATAACAGGAATTCAATGTACGAGACGTAAGATTCTGTAGACGTCTGCGCACGTGAAGCGAGCATCTTTTTTCATGGCGATTTTCTGGACAACGGGCTCCCCAAACAAGTCCCGTAGTTTCTCTTTGCTAGTGTCCCAGCTCCAGATCTCAGCTTCGTGGTTATCCAACCGTACTTTTGCAGTGCCTCTAAGGTAGAGAATATTTGCCAACATCAGGGTAGGGTCCCATCGATTATAAGCACTCACGCGTTCGTAATCCATCAGCCAGTCTTCAACGTCCACTTCATTGGAACCGCAGAACATGCCAGGATCCCGGGGTTGCACCAGCACAACCATTGATGTGGCGGGGCGCTGATGTAGGCGCCGCGTCTGCCTCCATTGCAGGCAGATATCCAACACGACGGCCGCTGCGAAGTTTCGTTTCAAGGCGTCACGTACCCCGCACTTCCACTAAAGTGTGACGGAGGCGACATGTAGGCGAATGATATATTTGCAAAAACGCTAGTGCAAGCGAAGATGCCTGATCCGGCCTACGTGCAAGCGACCTCATCATCGTCTTTATCGCTCTACCAAACCTCGCGTTCATTAATGTATCATTCGCTCCGTAATAATGTCTGTCTGTCTGTCTGTCTGTCTGTACGCGCACGCACGCACGCACGCATGCACGCACGTACGTGCGTGCGTGCGTGCGCGTCCAGACAGACAGACAGACAGACAGACATGATTACGGAGCGAATGCTTACGGAGCGAGCATGTGTGTGTGTGTGTGTGTGTGTGTGTGTGTGTGTGTGTGTGTGTGTGTGTGTGTGTGTGTGTGTGTGTGTGTGTGTGTGTGTGTGTGTGTGTGTGTGTGTGTGTGTGTGTGTGTGTGTGTGTGTGTGTGTGTGTGTGTGTGTGTGTGTGTGTGTGTGTGTGTGTGTGTGTGTGTGTGTGTGTGTGTGTGTGTGTGTGTGTGTGTGTGTGTGTGTGTGTGTGTGTGTGTGTGTGTGTGTGTGTGTGTGTGTGTGTGTGTGTGTGTGTGTGTGTGTGTGTGTGTGTGTGTGTGTGTGTGTGTGTGTGTGTGTGTGTGTGTGTGTGTGTGTGTGTGTGTGTGTGTGTGTGTGTGTGTGTGTGTGTGTGTGTGTGTGTGTGTGTGTGTGTGTGTGTGTGTGTGTGTGTGTAACGTGCCGCAAAGTGTCAGATATGTAGCAAAGAATGCTTCCCATTCGAATTCGGTAGGAGGTTTCAATGTCTATGAGGAGGCGGCCATTCGTAAGTGAGAAGAGTGTGCTCTGGATCAAACATTTGGCGGAATAAGGTATACTGATCAATGGGTGACACGTCGAGAGAACTGCGTCCATCAGCGCTCGTTATGGTGATGTTTCTACGAATTTCTTTAGGAGCTGCTCACGCAGCAGACATCACAAAATTCAGCGTTAACGTGAGCCATATTGCGGTATTGCATTGCTGAACTCGTATAAGAGGTATCCGGATGAAAGGCCTATAGTCGACTGCACGGATTGCAAACAAAGGAGGTACGCGGCAGTACACGAAACATTTTCGTGTCCGTGATTTAATAATTGAAAATAATTCGTGTCCGTGATTTGCAAAAAATCAGTTTTTTTTTCCTGAGCGTTGTATAGAAATGCCTGTGCGTTGATAATGCTACTTAAATGATAGAAGATGGCGACATCACTCTGTGTAAACCGCCATCTTAAGCTCTTTCGAGTGATTTTTTTTTTTGAGCGCTTGTCCCGCTTACTTGCTTGTACCTCGGTCTTCACCTTTATTTCGTGCTCATTATTCATTATCGGTACGTTGTGAACCAACTAGCCCAGCAACGTGTAATCTTTCGAGTAGCTGTGTCCTCCACGGTATTCAATGGAATCCGAACAAACACTTTACTTGTCTGGAGAGCACTCGCATGGGTTTTGATAAGCGTTTCTTCGCTCTAATATCTCGCCTCTTCTCGTGACCGCAAACGCTCGCAATCAGCCGTCATCGAGTGGAGCCCTCGATGCGTTCACAGCGAGCAGACCGAGATGAGATCTGACGTTCAGAAAGAATAAGTCCTTTTAGATGTGCCATTACCTAAATTGGATTACGCAATGTGAAACGATCTCCAAGATGCATATCATATTGACCGCAACTAAGACGGGGACAGAGGGAGAAAACACATAAACAGCACGGCCTGTTTATGTGTTTTCTCCCTCTGTCCCCGTCTTAGTTGCGGTCAATATGATATGCAGTAAGTACCAACTAGGCCCATGTGAAGTTCTTCTGAAGCATAGATCTCCAAGATGGCAGTACCTGGACACTTAAGTATACGTGGCGTCTCTACCAGTACATGATGGGAAAGCGCTGGCGGCATATTCGCCACGCTGCTCAATTAAGGGCACATAATAACCGCTTGTGATTGACTGCCCCACACTAGGGTTTGGCCTATGCGTTTTACACTAATACGGCAGTAAGACGCCGGCTATTGAATAATAATTTACCTGAATTGTCTATTAAAGTGCCTGAAACAACCTACATGCCTTCTAATTTAAGATTTAAAACTAATCTACATTACATAAGACTGGTAAAAGCTATTCGTAGAAACATTTCGCAATAACTCTTTCTAAAACAGCACACGACTATCCACTCATACGGACGCCTTCGTGGGCTTTATGACCTAGAAGGCATAAAGTTACAAACATGTCACATTTAATTCAGAGGTGCTAAAGACCAGACGTCGAAACTAACGGGTCGACAGTACATATATTGGAGATAAGATGTGTGTGAGCCAAATGAAGCATGAATGATATCAACAAAAGTAAATCGGAATGCAAGCCAGGATGTTCATGAAGCCCAGAGGAAGATAAGATTATAGGTAAGCGAGAGGGGCAAAACTGGCGAAGAAAGTGCTAACAGAAAACGGTGATTCTGAATAAATTGAAATACTTGTTAGAAAAAGGCAACCATACCACGTCAGATAAGGTATACGCGGCGCGTTTTTACTGTGGGAATTTCATCTTGGCATGCATCAATTTGCACGTAGCTCGAAAAACTCAGCGGTTTCGCTTTCGCGCCACGCGTTGATCCACAATGCAGCTTGGCAGTGAGGGTCGAGTGACGGCCGATATGATTGGTGTCGAACACGTGTGAGCACTTGAACGGTATCCTTGTTACACCGATACCCTTGAGCGCCCAAGTAGTTGCAGATGTACAGGTCTTAGTCGCGCCCGATCGAAGCGATGGACAGTAAACAAGACTTATCAAAGGCGTGTAGAGGGTAGATTAACCTCAGCAGAATGCGATAAGCTGGGCTTCGCCTTGATAGGTATTCGGGTCGTAACGAGGTGAAGCACGCAGAAAAAAAGTGTCAAGGGACGTCACCGAACCATGCACCACGCTGTTAGAGAAAGCGGGCTGCTACCTTAGAACCCTTGCAGTGACTGCTTTTGTCTGGAAAGAAAGGGAAAAATACCAAGAAAAAAGGTAACGTCAGTTTAAGGCAACGGTAGGCGTACGACATACATACAATTGCATTGCTGACATCAACGCATACCTATTGAACTACTTGCAAGACACAAATCTGTCTGTGCATTTGTAGCCATGTGTTTATATGCCCAACGGAAGGATTCCGACACACGCACACACGCGCACACACACACGCAGGATGTTTTTGTTTAGCTGCAAGAATTTTTTTAAACATTGCCTATGCAGAATGCACAATTCTAACCCTTAATCTAAATTACCCGGTGAGACGACCATTACTTCTACTTGAAATCAACATGTTCAATTGAATAATTAACGTAATTACGCTAATTAACATTTTAATTAGTTACGTTACGCCACATATCTCAATCTACGAATTATAGCCGCTGAGTTCGCACGGCGAATACACTTGGAACAAGCTCTCTGGACAGCACCAGTTCGGAGATATTAATTTCCAATCTGTCTGTCGAAATCGATTGGTGTTCGTTATTTTTGTGCTTATTCAGTGCATGAAAGAGCGGTTTATTAAAAAGTAACTGGAACGCCAATGCGTTTCGTTGGTCACTTCGAAGATTAATATCTCGCAACTGGTGCTGTCGTGAGAATTCGTTCCAAGTGGATACGCCAAAACTCTGGCCTGACAGATATTTTGGACGCTTTCTGGCTAGCAGACGAGAAAAAGAAACAATGGTCACTCTCCGCCATCACTGTGGGGACTCGACGGATTGCAACGCGTTCGCTTGAGCGCTACCTATCCGGAAAGTCTTGTCTCGGCAGTGTAGGATACCAAGCAATATGCCTATGGTTCTCTATGGCTCAAGCGTCTCACGTTTTCTTCGATAATCCTTGGCTAGCCACATTAGGTGACCAAAGTAGGCATTAGACTGTGGCCAACACGCTTTCCATTGCGTTTTTTTTTTCATTTCAGTGCCCCAACCCCACAAAACCAAAAAACAAAAAAAAAGTTATTGTTGCGGCGCAGCGAATTGTCGCATGGTGAAAGTTCGATTTTTTACTTCTACTTTTGCAGAAAGTGATGGGCCACGGGACGCTTCAGCTGACGTATACTGTTATTATATTATTGCGATAGCAATTATACGGACACTCCAGGCGCATTTCTGCCGTCGCCGTCATGTTCTGTATAAAGTCCAAGGGCGATAACAGCGTCACCGCGTGCCGCATGCAGTTAGTGCGAGTGAAAGCGTAGGGGCAGGGGGCAGGGGGGGGGGGGGGGGGCTGATGGATGAGCCGACGATGGCAGCTGAGTCTTGTGTGCGCAAGGGAAAAAAGCGAGCAGGAAACGCGCCGCCTTCCACTACGCGCGATGCATCAGGGGGAGTGGAGGCAGGGAGGGGGCTAAGGTTTTTGTGATTTGTGAATCTTTGATTGCGCAATATGTTTATTTGCCTTGTTTGACGCATTATATACTGTGATTTTTCTTAGTTATGTAGATTTATTGGAGACTTATCCATATTTAAATATCTTGTTGCGAGGATTTGTGTATACGTGCTGTGAACATTGTTTCCGGTGGCACTTTTTTGCCCTTTATTAAGCTGTATCTTCGCATTTGTATATTCCATTGGATACTTCGTTTAGCGCAAAAACAACGGACACAAGAAAGGCGACAGGACAAGGCGCGAAGTATTTATGGATCCGCACCAACTAGCCCGCCAACACATTGTGCTGAACTATCTTTATTCCATTGGATCTTCGCATTTCTAATGTACGAGGGCGAGTCAAATGAAAGTGAGCCTACCCACCCGGCGCAATAATAGTTCGGTTCATTATCTACGAGGCATGCGCGTAGCACACACGCATCTCTCATTTATAAAAGTGACACCCAGGTTTGAGGATAAATGTTATTTATTGCTGTTAGTGTATGCACTGAGTTGAACATGATTGCGTGATACAATGAACGCTCCAAAAGTTGAATAGCGTGGTGCCGTGAGGTTTTTGACAGCTGAAGGTGTTTTCCAACAAGAAATTAGTCGCCGTATGGCTGCCGTGTACGTTGAACATTGCATTTCATTGGCCACTGTGAATCTTTGGAGCAAACAGTTCAAAGAATGACGTGAAAGTTGCAAAGATGATACAAGACCAGGCCAAGGCCACCGTGCGATCACTCCCAACACAATTGCAAAGGTTTATGGGCTGATTAGACAAGAACGGAAGATAATAATTGGTGAACTGGCAGACCGTGTGAACATCAATCCCGGTTCGGTTCTCACCATAATTCATGAACATCTCGGTTATTGGCTCTTGTGCGCGCGATGTCCAAGATTTTAAACCACTGCCAGAAGACTGAGAGTTTCGTCACTGCCTTTACTCATCTAATCCGGTATCACAATGAAGGTGATGACTTTTTGTCTGCAATTCATAGTGCCGAATCATGGTGCCACTACTACGAGTCTGACGCACGACGTCAAAGCTTACAGTGGAAACATTTTAATTCATCAGCCCCAAAGAAAGCAAAGGCAGTAATTTCGACCGGAAAGGTGTTGTTGACTTTTTTTTTGGGTAGTCTGGGGCCATAATTGATGGGATTTGCTGAACCTGGAGAGACTATCAATCGTTTGCGATATTGTGAAACTCCAGATCGGCTGCGTGTCGCAATCAAAAACAAACGACGTGGAAAATTCAGGAATGGGGTCATCTTGCTCTACGACAATCCCCGGCCCCACGTGACTGATGTGGTTAACGCAAAACTGGTAAAGTGGGAAACAGTGCAACATCCACCATACAGCCCAGACCTGTCGGCTTGCGACTTCCACATTTTCGGGCAATTGAAAAAAAAAAACAGTTCGAAGGAGCCAGATTCGTGTCGGACGATGGCGTGAAAGAGTCAGTTACATGCGACTTCCACATTTTCGGGCAATTGAAAAAAAAAAAGAACAGTTCGGAGGAGCCAGATTCGTGTCGGACGATGGCGTGAAAGAGTCAGTTACAGACTTTTTGAAGCATCAACCCAAGAAGTTTTATGAGACGGGAATTGCGCTACTTGTTAGTCAGTGGGGTCAAATGTCTAAATGCTCATGGAGACTTCTTTTAAATAAAGAAGCCCGTTTGTCATATATTTGCGTTGGCTCACTTTCATTTGACTCGCCCTCGTATATTTTGCAGAATTCCTGCTTTTCATATGTGCTCTCGGCTGCGATTATAATGTCGGTGCAATTCCTCACAATACACCACCGGTGAGAGCTGCTCCTGGACAACACATCGGAACAAAGGACAACGTCACTGGGACTCTTCCCTGTCCGTTGAAGGTGTACAAAGATGTAAGCAAGGTTCTTGAAAGACAGTTTCATTAAAATATTTGTCCTCAACTCGTTCATTCCACGGGCTTCACATTTTTCGTATCAGCGGCATGCACTGCTTTGCTGGTTTCGAACTGATGCTGTTCTAAAGTTCGTGTGATATTTTCTTTAGTTGCTAAATAGACAAAAAACGTAGAAGCATTGTTATCAGTGATCTCGTGCACATTTTTGGGATATATGAGTATAGACTCTTATGAAAAAAATACATATTTTACTTGTCTTGACAGTGCGTAGCGTTCAAGAATTCGTTTGCAGCATCTTTGGCAATGGCAATGCAGTTATTATTCATGTATTTGGTCCGTTGACAAATTATATAAGAAGGAGGCCTCCCCCCCTCCCCCCCCCCCACCCGAACAAAATTTCTGGCTACGCCACTGTACGGAGCATAATATACTGCCAACCAGGGGGTCGCTCGAGGACAAGTATTATACTCCCACCTGGGAGTTACTTGCCGGAAGAGACTCCAAGTCGCCGGCGCCCAAGAAGACGACGGAGACCTCGAGACGCTAAATCCTTGAAGGAACCAAATAAAGTTTCTCTCTCTCTCTCCGTTTACAGTGTAGGTTTATTATCGGCTTTTCTCCATTCCGACGGCTTTCTCGAACGACGAGGCCTGTCCGCGGAAACTAAAGTGGCGTTAAGAGTGTTCATGGCGCGGACAGTAGAGCAGATGCCAAGGCTCGCAAATTCCTGGTGAACAATGGCCTGAATCAGGCAAACAGCCAACGTTGAAGTGCCGGATACCGTGAATTTACAAGAAGCTGTATAGGTGGCCTCGAGTTCTCGGCGGACCATGCGCGTCACGTCATCTGATGTGGATGGTTGCCAAGAAGTTGCCTCGCAGGATGACGTTGCAGCGGTATTCAGCAGGCGTTCGAACTGAGGCGAGATCTATGAGCCGGTTTTTCGCTTGCTTCAGACGACAACGCTTTTTAATCACACTGTCAACGGTGGTCACGTTGGCGAAGACAAGCAGATGGAACGCGTCGTTCGCAATTCCCTTCAAGAGTGTGGGCCATCTGGTCAGCCTCGGACATCTTCTGGTCAGCTTGTAGACACAAGGCCTGCGCACGTGCAGTATGTACGACAAGTGAGGCTCAGGTGACGCCTGGATACGTGCCGCCAGTTGTTTCTTGGCGGCAAGTTGTCGACCAAACCGGTTGCCGGAAAAGGTCGAGGAGCTGCTGCTTGAACTTGTCCCAGCTAGTGAAATCGTCCTCGTGGGTGTGAAACCAGACGCGAGGGGTGCCGCCGAGGTAAAATATGACGTTTGCCAGCATTATACGATACTTCGATCCCAGCCATTCTGTTTGCTGACTCGGTCGTACATGCTGAGCCACTCATCCACGTCAACACTGTTCGCCGCTGAAAAGGTCCCGGGATCGCGAGGCTCTGCGAGGGCGATAAACTGGTTAGTGGCCGCAGGTGTAGCTGGCGGCGACGTGTCATCACCTGGAGTCATGGCGGTAGATTCGAGGAGGCGCCCGCTGCGTAGCTCCGTCGTCAGAAGTACAGAGCACCTCCACCAAATAAATGTTACTTGAAAGCACATTAGCGAAACTGTTTGCAGGGTGTATTTACTAGGGTAGCAAGCACTGGACAACATAGAAGCCTGTTGTTGTTGTCGTCGTTGTTGTCGTCGTCGTCGTCGTCGTCGTCGTTGTTGTTGTTGTCGTCGTCGTCGTTGTTGTTGTTGTCGTCGTCGTCGTCGTCGTCGTTGTTGTTGTTGTTGCTGTTGTTTATCACGTGTGTGGCTCCTACCCACGATGGGGGATTTGTCAAGAAATGGGTGGATTATTCCAAATTAATATGGAGCGTAAATTTCCGAATATTTATGGAAGTAGCATTGAAATAGCGTAGAATTATCTGTTAAAATAAAATCAGGAAAGTCATATCGAGTGAGTAATAATTTAAAAGTACAAAAGAAAGAATGGAAGCGTGCCAACATCAAGGAAGGCACGTCGTCGTCATCGGATCAGGAGTGGCCGCTTATGGGTGTGTCCCAGTAAATCCAAGGGTCAATGTCATCGCCTTCTAGTAGCATGTAGCATCGTATAGGCGCATTCTGAAGGCTTTTACGATGTGATCATTTTTCAAGTTTTACTGAATGTTTACAAATCACCTGTTGGAGATAACATAATTCTAGTCCTTGAGCTGGGTTATTCAAAGAGGTGGACATTACTTACACGAGAAAACATTTCCAACTAATTAACTTCCTAATTCTTTAAGGCTAATATTAAAATTTACGAATTATGTCTGATTTCGGTGAATTAGCAAGGCGATCCACTTTGAACGAATTCCCAGAATGAGATGAGGTTGCTTATCCGCCATCAAATTCTCCATTGAAAAAAAAAGCACTGTTGTTCCACTTAATTACTTTGTTTAACAAAACGATTTTCTATGCATTGAAGCAGAAAAGTAACTAAAACGCCCATTTATTTCGTCTCACATATTGGAAAAATAATTTCTCGAAACTGGTGTCACCCTGGAGATTCACTTCAAGTGGATACTATCGTTTTGCAAACTCACCGGCTACAGTAACGTGGAACGTTAGAAACACAACACTCGCATCGAGTGTCTTGTGTTCTTGTGTGTCTTCGCGTTGTTCTTGTCAGTTCGCTGCTTCACTACCAAGTTATGATGATAAATCACCGGCTACAGTTCGTAAACTGCAATATGTAAAGTAATTAGGAAGTTAGTGAAATTTTTTAACTAGTTGAATATGTATTTCTATTTCTCATGCTAGTAATGTCCGCCTCTTCGAATAATCGAGCTCATGGACAAGAATTATGCTATTTGCCGCAGGAGATTTTGAAAAAGATATCCTTTAACTCAAAATTGACCACTCCGTATACTCTACTTCCGCATTAGTAACGACCTTCACTCGTATTCAACACTTTAATGCTCCTGCCGAATGAGATTTGATGCCCGCTGTCGATTTCACCTGTTCCAGGAATAGCTTAGCGAATAAACCACAGCATTTAACATAACCTAGACCAGTTTCTGGCATTTTCTAGCAATTGAGCACATCCCCTACCGCTTCCCTAAATCCTCATGCCGTTGCTAAAGCAAATGGAAATAAGCATAAAGGTCGACAAGGAGCAGCGTTTCTTAATTTGTTGTGCAGTTGTCTTTTCGTTATTCAAAAACACTAGGACGCGCTTGCGTTATAGGAGCCCGCTTCGTCCATTTGGCGTGCGTGGTTCGCTTGCGGTACTATGCGTAATCTCGCCACTTTTCTGGAATTCACTCGACAAAGTGGGCAACGCAATGTGAAAGAAGGGGGCGCATTGCTAGTGTACTCGTTGTCCAATTTGTACGTTCAATTCCAGGAAAAGCACGAGCCGTATAAACGTGCATTAAAACCACAATTTTCTCTTCCACCAACAGTCTAGCTCGTATTCCAGCTCTTCAGAATCCCTTCACCGGAGGGTGTAATCGCGATTCAAAACGCCCGGAGCGCAAGAAGAGGCATTGCCAAACGAGGGCGCGGAAAGGGTTTTATCACACGCGCCGTCGCGGTGTCGAACGGCCTCGGTCGTTGCTTCGAAGCCTCTAACGTAATCAGCGGCCGCTACAGCGTTCGGTCGCGAGCGGTTTCTTCCGGACGTGGTCCATTCAGAATGACCGCTTGGGGGAGAACTTGTTTTCGCGCTCCGCTCTCTTTCGCCCAGCACGATAGCCTTTCAAGTGGACCGTCGTCGTGAGCGCCGCTTGAATGGGAAGTGCGAGATTTGGATCGAGCTTCGGCGGCGCATGCGTCAGAATCGCGTCTGCTTCGGGTGCAGGAAGGAAATCACGTAAGAGGTTGAGACCAAGGTTCAGAAAGGATGGTAGAGGGGGAGAAACACTACGGCAGATTTCTTGGCACCATATGTGCAACATCAGGCTCGGTTAATTTGATTTGTGTTTGTAGCTGCCGTTGCAAACGTTGCTTACACACTCCGTGTTTCGTCCGTTGGTTAGTGCGTAAATTGCTCTGCGATAATAATGCCGGCCAATTAACGCTGAAGACAGCGTCATGTGAAACGAATTGTGGGGGAAGGGGATACGTACTACGGAGGGCCAACATCAAAAATGTGCCGAATACACTTAATGTAACAAAAGTAGCAGCCGTAACAGAACAGGATGTCTTGGTTAATTAAGTGGCTGTATTGTTCAGACTTTGCCCTCGTATACTTGGTTTATTACTGAGCATGTGTTGGTGGGCTAGTTGATTAAGCATGATTACAAAATGAGAGCAGAATTCCGGGCAAGTTGGTAATCCATTGCTTAAATGATATTGCGCGACATAAAAAACGACACGGACGTGAAGACGACACACCAAGCGCAAACTTTCAACTAAGTTTATTGTGCCACTGCGTCATTTTATACATGGCATGCACGTAGATCGCGCATGCGCTTACACGGAAATGAAGTGCGAAATCATGTAACATGGTTACGTGTCGTGTGATGCCGCGTCCAAGTAACATAATTCTTTTTCTGTGAGAGCTAGAGACGGGAAGCTGACACACGCATCACCCAATTTTGCGATCATCTGTGCTTCAGATATCTCACGGATGAGCTGCGTGCTGCCACGGGAAACAATCGTACATTGATCCTCAAGAGGTTTGCACCCATGATCGCGACAGTGGATCGCCAAGAAACCGCCAGAGCCGTTTTTAACATTGTTGCTGTGCTCACGGAGCCGATCATTGAGGCAACGCCCAGTTTGTCCTATGTATTTCTTGCCACATGAAAGCGGAAGGCTGTACACCACCCGGTGTGCACACTCGACAAACTTTTTTCGGTGATGCTTTCTGCATTTATCGGAAGGGACGGCATTTGGATCCGTCAGCCTGCAAAGCCTGCCGAGCTTGTCGGGAGCAGAAAAAACAACTCTTACATTCGCTCTTTGGGCAATCTTTTTCAAGTTGTGGGAAATCCCGTGCATGTAAGGTATGACACTAACTTTAGGGCGTGTGCCAGGAGGGGCATCGGCAACTGACTTTTGCGTACTGGATCGCGCTTCCCTTAAGATGCGTTCCGCGACAGACACTAGCACCACCCTGGGGTATCCAGCCAAGGACAACCGTAAAGTTTGCGCTTCTAAGCTTACGTCCACGACATGGCAGCAAGACTTGCTAAGGGCATTCTTGAAGCACAAACTGACAATGGCCCGCTTAACAAGCTTAGAATGTGCGGACGTATACGGCAGAAGTGGTTTGTTGGCTCGCGGCTCGTACGACCAACACGTGTGGCAGTCCTGAAAATTCAGGCGAAGATCAAGAAAACGAAGAGACCTATCTGCCGGCATCTCATGAGTAGTTTGAAGGGGGGCTAAGCACTTCTGAAACGTTTCTAACGCTTTCTTAGCTTCCAGAATGAAGGCATCAGAAGAGCAGTCAATGAAAATTAAAAAGTCATCAACGTATCTAAATGTTTTAAAAACTGCAGTGCCTTGCACTTGTAAAGAAATGTCATGGTCTAAACAGGATAAAAACAAGTCACTAAGAATGGGAGCAATGCAAGAGCCAATACAAACTCCGCTCTTCTGCAAAAAACATTGGTTATCCCAAGTGATAAAGGTGGAATTAAGATAAATCTGTAAAAGTTCTAAAGATTGACTGCAAGACATGCCGGCCTCATTCTAGAAGGAAACAGCACCATACTTATCTATACATTGCTCAACACAGGACAGTACGCTTCTATGCGGCAAGGAATAATAAAGATGCTTTACATCAATGGAAAACGCCTGAAGACCACGGTCAGAATGTGACTTCAAAAATTCAATCACAGTTTCTGAGCTCTTAACGAGGAAAGGGTCGCTGACAGGCAGAAGGCCCAACTTTTGTTGTAAAAACACTGCCAACGGCTTTTGCCAAGTATCAATTTCTGACACAATAACCCGTAACGGAACACTGGGTTTATGTTCACCGGAACACTGTGTTACCTGCTGAAGACTTTAACGCCAAGGCTCTAGAAGCCATCAGTGCCACGTTTAACTGTCATAGGGAGGTGTCGCTGGCCAAGGTAAAGGCTGTGGCAAAGCGCATGTGCAACAGACTTAACCTGCAAAAATTAACCAAGGCCTTTGAAAACAGCAAGCGAGATCACCTACAAGTTTTCTTCAGTGCCAAAACGCATAAACCCGGTGTTCCGTTACGGGTTATTGTGTCAGAAATTGATACTTGGCAAAAGCCGTTGGCAGTGTTTTTACAACAAAAGTTGGGCCTTCTGCCTGTCAGCGACCCTTTCCTCGTTAAGAGCTCAGAAACTGTGATTGAATTTTTGAAGTCACATTCTGACCGTGGTCTTCAGGCGTTTGCCATTGATGTAAAGCATCTTTATTATTCCTTGCCGCATAGAAGCGTACTGTCCTGTGTTGAGCAATGTATAGATAAGTATGGTGCTGTTTCCTTCTAGAATGAGGCCGGCATGTCTTGCAGTCAATTTTTAGAACTTTTACAGATTTATCTTAATTCCACCTTTATCACTTGGGATAACCAATGTTTTTTGCAGAAGAGCGGAGTTTGTATTGGCTCTTGCATTGCTCCCATTCTTAGTGACTTGTTTTTATCCTGTTTAGACCATGACATTTCTTTACAAGTGCAAGGCACTGCAGTTTTTAAAACATTTAGATACGTTGATGACTTTTTAATTTTCATTGACTGCTCTTCTGATGCCTTCATTCTGGAAGCTAAGAAAGCGTTAGAAACGTTTCAGAAGTGCTTAGCCCCCCTTCAAACTACTCATGAGATGCCGGCAGATAGGTCTCTTCGTTTTCTTGATCTTCGCCTGAATTTTCAGGACTGCCACACGTGTTGGTCGTACGAGCCGCGAGCCAACAAACCACTTCTGCCGTATACGTCCGCACATTCTAAGCTTGTTAAGCGGGCCATTGTCAGTTTGTGCTTCAAGAATGCCCTTAGCAAGTCTTGCTGCCATGTCGTGGACGTAAGCTTAGAAGCGCAAACTTTACGGTTGTCCTTGGCTGGATACCCCAGGGTGGTGCTAGTGTCTGTCGCGGAACGCATCTTAAGGGAAGCGCGATCCAGTACGCAAAAGTCAGTTGCCGATGCCCCTCCTGGCACACGCCCTAAAGTTAGTGTCATACCTTACATGCACGGGATTTCCCACAACTTGAAAAAGATTGCCCAAAGAGCGAATGTAAGAGTTGTTTTTTCTGCTCCCGACAAGCTCGGCAGGCTTTGCAGGCTGACGGATCCAAATGCCGTCCCTTCCGATAAATGCAGAAAGCATCACCGAAAAAAGTTTGTCGAGTGTGCACACCGGGTGGTGTACAGCCTTCCGCTTTCATGTGGCAAGAAATACATAGGACAAACTGGGCGTTGCCTCAATGATCGGCTCCGTGAGCACAGCAACAATGTTAAAAACGGCTCTGGCGGTTTCTTGGCGATCCACTGTCGCGATCATGGGTGCAAACCTCTTGAGGATCAATGTACGATTGTTTCCCGTGGCAGCACGCAGCTCATACGTGAGATATCTGAAGCACAGATGATCGCAAAATTGGGTGATGCGTGTGTCAGCTTCCCGTCTCTAGCTCTCACAGAAAAAGAATTATGTTACTTGGACGCGGCATCACACGACACGTAACCATGTTACATGATTTCGCACTTCATTTCCGTGTAAGCGCATGCGCGATCTACGTGCATGCCATGTATAAAAGGACGCAGTGGCACAATAAACTTAGTTGAAAGTTTGCGTTTGGTGTGTCGTCTTCACGTCCGTGTCGTTTTTTATGTCGCGCAATATCATTTAAGCAATGATTACAAAGACGGCGCCGAATAAAACAACACACGAAGAAGGGCGCCTACGTGCTGTCTCGTGTCCCCCTTCTTCGTGTGTTGTTTTATTCGGCGCCGTCTTTGTAATCTTGGTTTATAAATCTCGTGTAAGTTCATGCATTGTTGTACCAGCTCGTGTTCGGTCGCCAGAGCAGGCAGAACTCATCTGGTATTGAGTATCGATTGGCTCAGCTTACTGACGAATGCACACGCCGACCTTCAAGTTCTTTAACAGTATTTCTCACGAAACACACAAAGTTGCTATTTCTGTAAGTACTGTCATATCATGTGTCGTCATTTTTTTTCATTGTGTAGATCGCAGTTCGAAGCTTTCCTAGGAAGCAACATCAAGTGATAACTTTCATACGGCATCAGTATTACGAGAAATTCAGTGCCCCTAAAGTGAGGCACAATAGGTCGAATTGTACTTTTAAATGTAAAGTATTGCAATATTGCCGCGTACGTCTTTGTCAGAGGAAACGTGATACGCTTCATCGCATATACGCCGCCGCAGGAGATGCGCTCGCGATGATATCAGGGCATTCGGGCATCTTACGTTTGTAGCCGCACGTAGAAAGACATGCCCGTCATATCAGCGTCTACACGTGACAAGAGATTGCGCTAGCACGCTTTAGAATTCGAGTCCATATCTCAGTGTGATCTGAGATGTACGATCATCATCGTAATCATCAGCCTATACTTATGACCGCTGCAGGACGAGGGCCTCTCCGTGCGATCTCCAATTACTCTTATCTTGCGCTAGCTGATTCCAGCTTGCGCCATCAAATTTTTTTGCTATAGTACTTATATGGACGCTCCAGACGCATTTCTGCCGTCGCCGTGAGGTTCCGTATGAAGTCCATCGCGGCTCAATCTGGAGCGCGTGAGGGAGGAGGAAGGTGGAGAGCAGACGCGCCGTGTTCCATCGTGCGAAAGGCTGTGGAGGTATGGGAGGGAGGGAGGGAGGGAGGGAGGGAGGAAGGGAGGGGGGCGTCATTGAGCTTCGGCAACAACTGTGTATTTCGCGACCACTCGTAAGGGGAACTGACGATCGCTGCTCAATAGGAGCACGAATCGGAGGAAAGTGAGGAATCAGCGCGAGAGGGAGGAGGAGATGGGGGGGAACGGCTTCTACTCCGCCAGAAACTGCGCACTTTGCGAGACGGCGCGCCGGTCCCATTCACCGTATCTTGAAAGCCATTTGCAGAGGGTTCATACCTTTGTGCGTGCTACTTGGCACGGCACCATCCATGGCACCTTCGTAGCCGCTTGGGCCCTTGGACGTCACAACCGCGGTGACAGCGGGGCTCCTCCGACTACACAACACTTTCAAAACGCTGGAGTGAGAAAGTGCGGCACCAACAGCGAGTGCGTTGACCTTCGTGCTGCCTCTCCTTTTAACGCGAACTAATGTTGAATTCCAATGGTGGAGTCGGAGCAAGTTTTTCTGCTCGTTTCGAAGCAAGTATGTTCCAATGGCAGAGTCAGGGCGGGAGTAAGGTGTTCCGATGAGAGAGTCGGAGGGGATTCAGAGCGTGAGTCACTCCCTGGAGCAGAAAAAGATGCTCCGCCAAAATAGGCGGAGTGGACCGGAACTCTGCGTGACGTATTTCCTTTACCACGTTTGTCTGCTGAGAGGCGCCACCGGTCACAACTCGCGAGAAAGCAAAAGCTGCTGCACGCTTGGCGAGATATCCATTCCGCACTTTTAAAAAAACAACAGGTGAACGGCGCTGAAGAGACAAGTGGCTGGTGCGGTGGTGCTGGGAGCAAACAGCGGAAGGAAATGACAACACGCAAGGTATCCTGGGTAACTCGGTGATAGAACTTCCGCTTCCGCCTTGCTCCGGCGGCGCAGGTTGTGTTCCACTCGCGGATCTGGAGGCGTTGCTCTGCGCCAGAGTCGAGTGCTCGCTCGTGGAGTCCGTCGGCTGCTCCGACTCCGCCATTGGAATTCAACATAAGTGGCGAAAACACAGCGCACACGAAGCTATCAGAACTCAGCGAAACCTGTCCCCATCGCAGATCGCTTTCAACGTAGGGCTCGCGCGGCCGCGCCATACGCAGCCACTTCCGGATTAGAACCCCTCCCCCAATGGTCGACGCACGGCGGAAGACGGCGCGCTTCCTCCCCGCTTTCCTTCGTTGCGCGCGCAAGACCGAGCTACGATCGTCGGCTCACCCTCGCACGCTTTCACTTGCGGGTACAGTATTGGCGGCGAGGAGTTACGGAGTCGCCATCTATCGGAAGCGCCTCGCTGGCGTAGTATGAGGGATCACGTGGCGCGCTCCTCATAGGTTTTGCTGTCAGCGCTCACTGAAAACACCATGCGCGAGCTCTCCCGGACACTTCTGTAAGTACTTTCGAAACGAGAGAAGTTTTTAACTGTCTAAATAATAATCTTGGGCAAACTGAAATCACAAACTCGTTTACAGACGCTATCTCTTTACCGAATACGTACTAGTGAACGCCACTGCGCGCGGTCGCCGCGATGGAGACTTCCGAGCCGGCTTTCTTGCGTGAAAGGTGAGTAAACGCTGAGAGCAAACTATGTGAAATATGTTCTTATAGTGTTTGAATAACTAAATGTAGTGTAATAGAATGAAGCCTCAACGCAGCAGTCGCGCAGATTCGCAGCGACCGACTGCGCGTCTGCATGCTTGTCCGCGCACTGTTTCGCTTTCGCCGCGTGCGCGCTTTCGCACCGTGCCATGAGCTTTTGGCCACAGAATATGAGCATTTGACAGTATACAAGCAACCATTGTTGCGTGGGCGCTATCAGAGTCGCTCAAAAATAATTTCATTGTAGAGACTTCAACGTGATGTGCCGTCGTGGTGATTCAATCTTTTTTTATCTTCTAAATTCTTGGACGTTTCAATATTATTTCTCGAGTTGCGTCGCACTGTATGTTTATTGGTGTTTTCAGCGTGCGATTTTCCGCTGCTTCTTTTTTGTAATCCAGTGCACAGAATTCATAACACAAACATGACCAAATGCCATGCTTTTTTTAATGTGCTTCTTACCACTCCCTTTCCACTCCACTGAACTTGATAGTATCTATAGCATCGACAAGTTCATAGACCAAACCGTCATGACATTAGTCGGGCAGCGGATTCGCGCGAGCGTCTCAGTGCGCGTTTTCTGAACATCGCAGACCCGGCGCCGTAGCAGAAATCTTCCTCGCGTCTGTGCTTGCTGCATACCCGAGTTGTAGCCGATGACTGTTTGCCGGTTTTATGTTTCGCGAGCCAAGCTTCACACAGCTCCTTGTCCTGCGGCTACGTGTGAATAAGGCTGACACCGGGCTCCGTTGCGTACGTCCGGCACTGCGGCACCGAGCAGCATGCCTACCATGCTGCGCGCCTTCAAAGGCAGCCACTACCTATTGTAGTGCTTCCCAGCGTTGTAAAGGAGACACTCGAAGCGGGAAAATCTCGCCACTAAATGAGGACCGCAGCGTACAAGGGAATTTAAACTCGTTTTCAGCTCGCTTCGGCACTCCCGAAGCAGCCGACGCGTCCGCTATGCCCACGTGATCCCTCCTAGCACGTCACGCCGACGGTGGCGCCAGCTTTTCCAGTGGTGGAGCTCGAGGCCAATATTGGCACGCGGCGACGATGTTATCGTCCTTGGACTTTATAAGCAGCGCCATGGCGATGAAGACGGCAGAAATGCGCCAGGAGTGTCCATATAATTGCTACCGCAATAAAATATGTCCAACTCCGTCCTGTGCTCTGTAGTCAGAAATGGTCGCTAATCACAAAACAACATTCTTTGTGTATACAATTCGTCAACCTCTTACCCGCAGTTATAGTTTCTTTGTATGGCGGTAACTAGTCCGAGCAAGTCTATTATTTATTTATTGTGTACTGAAGGCACTGCGCAGTGGGCATGGTGCTGGTGTGCTGGTCAAAAAGCAGAAGACGACGAGGAGTGCTGGCTTTCCCGTTACGATATAGGAAATTTATGCTATAAAATATTTTGGAATAATCCATCCATTTCTTGGCCAATCCCCCATCGTGGGTAGGAGCCACACGTGCCACAGGCTACAACAACAACAACAACATAGCGCCGACCTGTTTAAGCCTAGCGCTACAACCTATAACTAGTGACCCTTCTGCTAGGCGAACACCCCCGTTGCATTTGGTGGAGCTGCTGGGTTTCTCTTCGACATCCTGGAACTCCTCAGCCGAACGCTACCACCAGCTGTTGCAATGGATGAACCGGGACCGTCCCAGGCTGCTGCTCCCGTGCCCCCCGCCATCGTCTGTTCTGGCGTGATCCGGCAGCGCGATCCGGCTATATTTAGTGGCACAGACGACCACGACGTGGAAGACTGGCTCGCCGAATATGACTGTGTAAGCGCCTATAACAAGTGGGACGACCGCGCCAAGCTCACAAATGTCATCTTTTACTTGACTGACGCGGCAAACCTATGGTTCCGCAATCATGAAGCCGATTTTACCACCTGGTCGGCTTTCGCGGCAACTTTGGCAGAGGTCTTCGGCCGTTCCGCCGTTCGCCGGCTTCGCGCTGAGCAGCGCTTGCCTGGTCAAACTCAAAGCCAGGAGGAGACCTTCACCAGTTATATTGAAGACGTGCTCCCGCTCTGCAAGCGCGTGAACTCATCTATGGACGATGCTGACAAGATTAAGCACGTCATGAAAGGCATCGATGACCATGCCTTCCAGATGGTCGACGCGAAGAGTCCCCGGACGATTGCCGACGTCATACAGCTTCGTCAGCAGTACGCAACGTCAGCACGTCAGCAGCTGCGCAAGCAGAGTGCATCAACACGCTTTGCTCAGCAGGACACCACGCCTGAAATCCATCTCCGTTGGATTTCGGCCGCGACGCTGCCGACATCTCTGCTTTAATGCCGGAGATAAAGCAGTTCATCCGTCAAGAAGTCGCACGCCAACTCTGGCGAACAGCGCACCCGAGCCGTCGACAACCTTGGCTCCTTCGCTTCGTCACGTCGTTGAGACGAAAGTTGCTCCGGCGCTGCCATCATCCGCAGCCTGCAGCTGGACCGCTAACTTACACTGACGTTATCGCCCGGCCTTACGCTCCTCCGGATCCTGATGCCTACCGGGCCACTGGCACCTTCCATGTGCCGCCGCCGCCTTCACGTCCAATTGTCGTTCCTTACTCGGCCGCTGGAGCCCCTGCCGTCAACCCGTGGCGCACATCTGACAACCGGCCAATATGCTATTTCTGCCATTTTCGGGGCCACGTAGCGCGATTCTGCCGCCGTCGCAGCCACCGTTTACCTGACAGTGGGGGCACCTCAAGCTACAGGTCTGCTTGACTTCCGCGTCAGGACCAATCTAACCTTTTTCAGGACTCGTCTTACAGTCGCCTCCGCTTCTATTCACGCCGGTCACCTTCCCACGTCGCCGATCCATTACCCCAATGGTTCGCCGACCCAGCCCAACCCGAGAGGAAAACTAACAGTCGCAGTTCCAGAGCCAAGAACTGCGTTTACGTCGAACATTTCTAGGCCTCATTCTGCACCGGCGAACGAAATTCAACTGTCCGTAAACGGCGTCACCGTACACGCACTTATGGACACCGGAGCCGCCGTTTCTATTATTAGTGAGAAACTCTGCCGCAATTCAAACAAAGTGACGATTCCCCTTACCCTTCTTTCTCTGCGTACGGCAACCTTGCATCGCCTTCAACCTTCAGCGTTGTTCACAGCCCGGGTTGTCATTCAAAGCGTTATATATGTTATCGAATTTGTCGTCCTATCTCGTTCCTCACACGACGTTATTCTTGGATGGAATTTCCTATCTGTCAATCAAGCTCTTATCGACTGCGTTCGTGTTGAACTTACGTTATCAGTGCTGTGCTTCGACCCTGACGACCATTCTTCTCCTAAAGTTGTTGCCGCCTCTGACATCGATATCGCACCTTTCTCCGCCGCTCTGGTTCCTGTGTCATGTAACTCTGCTACGAACTCATCTGTTCTGTTTACACCGTCGGCCACTTGTGCGCGCCGCCGGAACTTTCTGCTTCCGTTTGCTGTCGTCACTTTTTGCGACGGTTCTGCTGCCCTTTACGTGTGCAATCCGTTGGCCTGCCCATCATCCCTACTCCGCGGCGAGTGCTTGGGTACCGCTGAAGCTTTCGATAGCGTTCTCCCGGCCACCATGTTTGGTGATACGGCATCACTTCCGATTTGTTCTGTCACTCCTCCTGCTGCGACTGATGCCCCTGTAGACGTCTTCGCTTGTGCCGTCGACGCAGAACTCACACCTGCGCAGCACACAGAAATTGTCAAGCTCCTCCAACGCTTTCGTTCCTCATTTGACATTGACCGACCATCCTTGGGCCGAGCGTCCGCAGTCGTTCACAGTATCGACACCGGTCAACAAACACCATTGCGCCAGCGTCCGTATCGTGTGTCGGCTGCTGAACGCCGTATCATCGACCAGCACGTTGACGACATGCTGGAGCGTGGCATCATCCAGCCCTCTAACAGTCCCTGGGCATCACCGGTTGTCCTCGTTAAAAAAAAAAAAGATGGCTCCATTCGGTTCTGCGTCGACTATCGCCGCCTTAACCGAATAAACGCGCAAAGATGTCTATCCTCTGCCGCGCATCGACGATGCCTTAGACTGTCTGCAGGGAGCGGAATTCTTTTCCTCGCTGGATTTGCGCTCCGGGTACTGGCAAGTGCCAATGGCAGAGGCCGATCGTCAAAAGACAGCCTTCGTAACGCCTGATGGGCTATATGAATTTACTGTCATGCCGTTCGGCCTCTGCAACGCGCGTGCCACTTTCGAGCAAATGATAGACACCATTCTTCGAGGGCTGAAGTGGAAAACATGCCTCTCTTATTTAGATGACATTGTGTTTTTTTCCACCGACTTTGCGTCGCACCTCAACCGCCTCGAGCAAGTACTTGCGTGCCTCTCCACTGCAGGACTGCAACTAAATTTGAAGAAATGCCACTTCGGCGCTCGTACGCTTACTATTCTCGGCCATGTAGTTTCAAAAGACGGTATCCTTCCGGACCCCACAAAACTTAGCGCCGTATCCGAGTTCCCTAAACCAACCACCATGAAAGAGCTTCGCAGCTTCATCGGCCTGTGTTCATATTTCCGACGCTTTGTCCGTAACTTTGCCTCTATCATCGCCCCCTTGACGCAGCTTCTCACCGGCAGTTCTGACCTATCAGCCTGGTCCTCGGCGTGCGACGACGCATTCCAAGAACTGCGACGCGTTCTCACCTCGCCTCCAGTACTGCGCCACTTTGATCCCTCTGCTCCAACTGAGATCCATACGGACGCTAGTGGTGTCGAGCTCGGCGCTGTTCTTGCACAACGCAAGGATGGCTTTGAAGAGTACGTCGTCGCGTATGCCAGCTGCACCCTTACCAAAGCCGAGGCGAACCACTCGGTTGCTGAGAAGAAATGTCTGGCCATCATTTGGGCTATCGGCAAATTTCGTCCTTATGTGTACGGGCGTCCATTTGACATCGTGACCGACCATCATGCCCTATGCTGGTTATCTTCACTAAAAGATCCAACTGGTCGGCTTGCCCGTTGGGCATTGCGCCTACAAGAGTACGGCCGAAAGCATTCAGACGCAGACGCTCTATCCCGGTCACCCCTGCCCTCTGGTCCTGTCCACTCGTCTATTTCTACCTGCGGTGCCTTCGCCCTCAAGATTTCCGACATGCCGTCAGAGCAGCGCAAAGACCCGTGGATCTCTTCGCTTATTGACTTCCTGTCCAGTCAGTCGCCAGCACCGACCTCTCGGACGTTTCGTCGCCAAGCCACGCACTTCATCATTCGGTATAACCTGCTGTACCGCCGCTACTACATTCCAGCGGCCGTAAGTGGTTGCTTGTTATACCCCGACACCTCCGCTCCGACATCTGCGCCACGTTCCACGACGACCCACAATGCGGCCACGGTGGTGTATTAAAGACATACTCTCGCCTCCATCTTCGGTACTACTGGCGCGGTATGTACCGTTTCGTTCGCCAGTATGTCCGGTCATGCCACATATGCCAACTACGCAAGACACCACCTCAACATGCCACCGGCCCCTTGCAGCCTTTACCATGCCCCGCACGCGCATTCGACCGCGTCGGCATTGACCTATACGGTCCGCTTCTCAACACTCCAAGCGGCAACCGCTGGGTTATTGTTGCTGTCGACCACCTCACGCGCTACGCTGAAACTTCAGCCCTAGCATCTGCCACAGCAAAAGACGTCGCCAACTTTATCCTTCAATACCTGATTTTACGCCATGGAGCACCTCGAGAATTACTGAGCGACCGCGGTCGCGTTTTCCTCTCAGACGTCATTGCAGCATTGCTAAAGGAGTGGCGCATCATTCACCGCACTACCACAGCATATCATCCTCAAACTAACGGGATGACAGAACGTTTCAACCGCACCCTTGGTGATATGATGGCCATGTATGCTTCATCTGACCACTCGAATCGGGATCGCATTCTACCTTTCGTCACCTACGCTTCCAATACCGCCACGCAAAGCACCACTGGGTTCTCCCCTTTCTTTCTCCTTTACGGACACGAACCTTCATGCACTATGGACACGATTCTACCTTACCGCCCAGATGCTTCGGAGTGGACGACTGTTTCTAGAGCGGCTGCTTACGCCGAAGAATGTCGCCAGCTCGCTCGTTCGTTCACATCCCAGGACCAGTGGCGCCAAAAGCTTCGCCACGATTCATCCACTACGGCTACGTGCTTTGCGCCTGGCTCGCTGGTCTGGTTGTGGGTGCCCTCTACTCCTCCAGGCCTTTCCTCCAAGCTGCTCTCCAAGTACCACGGTCCTTATCGGGTACTGACACAAACATCCGCGGTCAACTACCTCATCGAGCCAATTGAAATGCCTTCCGACCAGCGTCGTCGCGGCCAGGAAATCGTCCACGTCTCCCGGCTAAAGCAGTGCCATGACCCCCCTGTGTTCTCCTGCCCTTAGGTCGCCAGGATGGCTACTCTTTCGGTGGGGAGTGATTGTACTGAAGGCGCTGGGCAGTGGGCATGGTGCTAGTGTGCTGGTGAAAAAGCAGAAGACGACGAGAAGTGCTGGCTCCCCGTTACGATATAGCGCCGACTTGTTTAAGCCGAATGCTACAACCTATAACTAGTGACCCTTCTGCTAGGCGAACACCCCCGTTGCAATTTATTTATTTATTTATTTATTTATTTATTTATTTATTTATTTATTTATTTATTTATTTATTTATTTATTTGTTTGTTTGTTTGTTTGTACATACTTCAGTCTATACAAACCAAGCGGGTGGGCGTATTTCTGCAAACACTCATGTAGGACAAGAATAATATGTGCTCTTGTGCTAGACATATCGAACAGAAAAGGAAGAGAGCAAAAGAAAAAAAGTAACAAGTTGGCCTTTTTGTATTGCAAAGGACGATATTCACACCATGAGAAAAATGCACTGGGATAGTGAATATCACATCAAAATAACGAGTTTTCACCACAACAAAATGCACTTGCGTAGGCGATAGTAAAAATAACATGAATAAAAGAGGGGAAAAATTACATTCCATATCATTGTGCAAAATACATGAGTAGTACCTGCTCAAAATTATAAGCAGAGAAAATTTCTGAGGGTAGATCATTCCACTGAACAACAGTACGAGGAAAGAATGAATTTTTAAACAGGTTAGTGCGTGCACGGAAAGAGAGCAAGTGTTGAACGTGACGGTGTCGAGACGCGCGTGACAGGTAAGGTTGAATGTATGTTCGTCCATTAAATTCAAGCGACTTGTCGTACATCGTGAAAAGAAATTGTAGTCGTGCCACAGTTCTTCGTGCTTCTGAGGTAGGGATATGGTTTTCGGTCATTAGTTGTGACGGCGAATCAGTGGACCTAAACTTGTTGAAAATGAACCGTACTGCTCGCCTCTGAACTATTTCAAGCTTATGCTTATCCTTTATGTAGTAGGGGTCCCATGCTATTGAGGCGTATTCTAGTTTCGGCAATATATAAGTTCTGTGTGCTAGAAGTTTTAAATTTGAAGGTGCTGTTTTCAGTTTATGACGCAGAAAGCCAAGCTTTCGAGAGACGGATGCACAAACGTTCGCAATGTGTTTCGACCACGATAGAGTGTTGGTAATCGTTATGCCTAGATATTTATATTCCGAGACTTCCTTTATTTGTGTAATATTGATGCAATATGGAAATGCCATAGGTTGCTTTTTGTTCGTGACATGAGGTAAGCCAGTTTTGTCAGTATTTAGGGTCATAGACCAGGTGGTGCACCATTCATTAAGTCTGGCTAAGCTAGTGCTTAACTGAACTTGATCATCACGGCAAGTAATCACGGCAGGAAGACAATCATCTGCGAACAATCTGATGTTAACGTGTGGATAAATTGTGCTAGTTATATCATTAACATAGATTAGGAAAAGGACCGGGCCGAGAGAGAGAGAGAAGAAACTTTATTATAAAGTGAAAGGATTTATGTGGTTGGGGCCCTCAGTCCAGGGCCCCAATGGCTGTCGCTACCGCTCGTGCTCGTCGTATCAGGGCCAGCCAGACCTGAGGCTCGGAGCGACGGAGGATCGCCTCCCACTGCGCATATGTTGGTTGGGGGGATTGTAGAAGAGGGATGTTCTTAGGTGGTTTTTGGCACTCAATCGTGACGTGGAACGTCGTCGGTGGTGCACCGCACCCTGGGCAGGTGGTGGGATATAAGGTTGGGGAGAGCTTGTTGAGAAAGAGGAGGTTCGGATACGAGTTGGTTTGAAGCCGTCTCAGGGATACGGCTTCATCCCGGGAGAAGGATTTGGGAGGAGGGTGATATTGCAAGCGCCCTAGTCTGTAAAAGTCTAGAGTGTCCCGGTATGTGTTGGGCAAATTCTGGGAGGCTTGATATGGGTTGCTCGCCTCACTGCCAGGTGCTCGGCAGGTTAGCTCTCGGGCAGCCGCATGAGCGCGGTCATTACCCGACAGTGAGGCATGAGCAGGTGTCCAAATCAGCCTGATGCGTGGTACTGAGGGATCTGGAATTGCGGGAAGCTTACGTGTGCTGGTGAGAGCGCAATTGGCTTCCTGATGTATATGCCCCCTGAGGTAAGCTCGACATGCGTCTTGTGAGTCTGTAATGATGATATGGTCGTGTTTTGGTGATCTTTCCATGTGACCGACGATGTGGTTGAAAGCGAGGGCTATGGCCAACGTCTCCCCTGTGAGCGTAGCCTCGGTTTGGACGCTACACGAGGTGACGATATTACCTTGATCGTCCGCCACCACCGACACTTGACTTTCTTTGTTTCTGGTCGCAAGAGCATAGTGGGCAGCGTCGGTATAATAGACGGCGCCCTCCGGCTGGGCGTTGAGGAGTTTCCGAAGGTATCTAACACGTGCATCCCGGCGACCATCCATTATGATGCTCTGGATGCATATTGCGCGGTATGGGCGCTATGGTGAGTAAGGTTCGGATGTTTGATGGGACTGGGACTTGCTCTCTCGTAGAGGGTGAATGCTGTGGGTAGCCCAGCCGTGCGAGCAAATGCCTGCCTGTAGGGGTCAGTCTCAATCGCTCGAGTTGTGCCATTCTGTGCGCTTCGATGTGTTCCTCGATGGTATTGTGTACCCCGAGAGCAAGTAGTCGTTCCGTGGAAGCATATACAGGAATTCCGAGTGCTTGTTTAACGGCTCTTCTAATAATTGTGTTTATACGGTTGGTCTGAGAGAGTATCAGGTTATGGTATGGGAGGTGATAGGTTAGCCGGCTGATAATGCATGCCTTGACCAACCGCAGCATATCGGCTTCCTTGAGTCCTGAGCGGCGGTTACTAACGCGCCTCATCATACCGATGATTTGCTCGCACTGTCGACCAAGGAGATCTACCGCGAAGTGAGCTTTGGCATTGGATTGTAGGTGATAACCAAGGATTCGGACTCTTTGTGCAGTGGGAATTGGTACACCAAGTGCTTTAAAGATGTTGGATCCTCTCCATCATTTAGGAATCCACCTCGCGACCGAAGCCTCCAGGATAACTCCCGTACAAACCCTTTCATCATCATCATCAGCCTAGTTACGCCCACTGCAGGGCAAAAGCCTCTCCCATACTTCTCCAACTACCCCGGTCATGTACTAGTTGTGGCCATGTTGTCCCTGCAAACGTCTTACTGTCATCCGCCCACCTAACTTTCTGCCGCCCCCTGCTACGCTTCCCTTCCCTTGGAATCCAGTTCGTAACCCTTAGTGACCATCGGTTATCTTCCCTCCTCATGACATGTCCGGCCCATGCCCATTTCTTTTTCTTGATTTCAACTAAGATGTCGTTTACCCGCGTTTGTTGCCTCACCCAATCTGCTCTTTTCTTATCCCTTAACGTTACACCCATCATTCTTCTTTCCATAGCTCGTTGCGTCGTCCTCAATTTCAGCAGAACCCTTTTCGTAAGCCTCCAGGTTTCTGCCGCATATGTGAGTACTGGTAACACACAGCTGTTATACACTTTTCTTTTGAGGGATAGTGGCAACCTGCTGTTCATGATTTGAGAATGCCTGCCAAACGCACCCCAACCCATTCTTATTCTTCTGGCTATTTCAGTCTCATGATCCGGATCCGTGGTCACTACCTGCACTAAGTAGATGTATTCCCTTACCACTTCCAGTGCTTCGCTACCTATCGTAAACTGCTGTTCTCTTCCGAGACTGTTAAACAATACTTTAGTTTTCTGCAGATTAATTTTCAGACCCACCCTTCTGCTTTGCCTCTCCAGGTCAGTGAGCATGCATTGCAATTGGTCTCCTGAGTTACTAAGCAAGGCAATATCATCAGCGAATCGCAAGTTGCTAAGGTATTCTCCATCAACTTTTATGCCCAATTCTTCCCACTCCAGGCCTCTGAATACCTCCTGTAAACATGCTGTGAATAGCATTGGAGATATCGTATCTCCCTGTCTGACGCCTTTCTTTATAGGAATTTTGTTGCTTTCTTTGTGGAGGACTATGGTGGCTGTGGAGCCGCTATAGATATCTTCCAGTATTTTTACATATGGCTCATCTACACCCTGATTCCGTAATGCCTCCATGACTGCTGAGGTTTCGACTGAATCAAACGCTTTCTCGTAATCAATGAAAGCTATATATAAGGGTTGGTTATATTCTGCACATTTCTCTATCACTTGATTGATAGTGTGAATATGGTCTATTGTTGAGTAGCCTTTACGGAATCCTGCCTGGTCCTTTGGTTGACAGAAGTCTAAGGTGTTCCTGGTTCTATTTGCGATTACCTTAGTAAATACTTTGTAGGCAACGGACAGTAAGCTGATCGGTCTATAATTTTTCAAGTCTTTGGCGTCCCCTTTCTTATGGATTAGGATTATGTTAGCGTTCTTCCAAGATTCCGGTACGCTCGAGGTTATGAGGCATTGCGTATACAGGGTGGCCAGTTTCTCTAGAACAATCTGACCACCATCCTTCAACAAATCTGCTGTTACCTGATCCTCCCCAGCTGCCTTCCCCCTTTGCATAGCTCCTAAGGCTTTCTTTACTTCTTCTGGCGTTACCTGTGGGATTTCGAATTCCTCTAGGCTATTCTCTCTTCCACTATCGTCGTGGGTGCCACTGGTACTGTATAAATCTCTATAGAACTCCTCAGCCACTTGAACTATCTCATCCATATTAGTACCGATATTGCCGGCTTTGTCTCTTAACGCACACATCTGATTCTTGCCTATTCCTAGTTTCTTCTTCACTGTTTTTAGGCTTCCTCCTTTCCTGAGAGCCTGTTCAATTCTATCCATATTATAGTTCCTGATGTCCACTGCCTTACGCTTGTTGATTAACTTAGAAAGTTCTGCCAGTTCTATTCTAGCTATAGGGTTAGAGGCTTTCATACATTGGCGTTTCTTGATCAGATCTTTCGTCTCCTGCGATAACTTACTGGTTTCCTGTCTAACGGCGTTACCACCGACTTCTATTGCGCACTCCTTAATGATGCCCATGAGATCGTCGTTCATTGCTTCAACACTCCTCTTCCTGAGTTAAAGCCGAATACCTGTTCTGTAGCTTGATCCGGAATTCCTCTAGTTTCCCTCTTACCGCAGACTCATTGATTGGCTTCTTGTGTACCAGGTTCTTCCGTTCCCTCCTCAAGTCTAGGCTAATTCGAGTTCTTACCATTCTATGGTCACTGCAGCGTACCTTGCCGAGCACGTCTACATCTTGTATGATGCTAGGGTTCGTGCAGAGTATGAAGTCGATTTCATTTCTAGCCTCACCATTCGGGCTCCTCCACGTCCACTTTCGGCTAACCCGCTTGCGGCAAAAGGTTTTCATTATCCGCATATTATTCTGTTCTGCAAGCTCTACTAATAACTGTCCTCTGCTATTCCTAGAGCCTAAGCCATATTCCCCCACTGAATTGTCTCCAGCCTGCTTCTTGCCTACCCTGGCATTGAAGTCGCCCATCAGTATAGTGTATTTTGTTTTGACTTTACCCATCGCCGATTCCATGTCTTCATAAAAGCTTTCGACTTCCTGGTCATCATGACTGCATGTAGGGGCATAGACTTGTACCACCTTCAATTTGTACCTCTTATTAAGTTTCACAACAAGACCTGCCACCCTCTCGTTAATGCTATAGAATTCCTGTATGTTACCAGCTATTTCCTTGTTAATCAGGAATCCGACTCCTAGTTCTCGTCTCTCCGCTAAGCCCCGGTAACACAGTACATGCCCGCTTTTTAGCACTCTATATGCTTCTTTTGTCGTCCTAACCTCACTGAGCCCTATTATATCCCATTTACTACCCTCTAATTCCTCCAATAACACTGCTAGACTCGCCTCACTAGATGGCGTTCTAACGTTAAACGTTGCCAGGTTCAGATTCCAATGGCGGCCTGTCCGGAGCCAGGTATTCTTAGCACCCTCTGCAGCGTCACAGATCTGACCGGCACCGTGGTCAGTTGCTTCGCGGCTGCTGGGGACTGAGGGCCGGGGTTTGATTGTTTTATTCATATGGGAGGTTGTGGCCAAGTACTGCACCAGGGTGGCCAATCCTGCTCTGGTGAGAGAGTGCGTTACCGGTTCTGGTCGCCGGGATCAGGCCGCACTCCAGGCCTGTTTGTACAATTTTCTCAACACACAGGTTTTTTCTTGTATTTTCCGGTGGAGAATTGCGCGGCACCGGGATTTGAATCATGGTCCTTTTGCACTGGAGACGGATACTCTACCGTCCTCGCAGGAGTTAAATTAATTAAATTATGTGGTTTCACGTGACAAAACCACTTTCTGATTATGCACGCCGTAGTGGAGGACTCCGAAAATTTCGACCACCTGGGGTTCTTTAACGTGCACTTAATTCTAAGTACACAGGTGCTTTCGCATTTCGCCCCCATCGAAATGCGGCCGCCGTGACCGGGGTCCGATCCCGCGACCTCGTGCTCAGAAGTCTAACACCATAACCACTGAGCAACCACGGCGGGTCCCGCAGGAGTTGTACGCCTCATTTAACCTACAGTGGTGCCCTATTTGATCAGTCAAGGTGGACGAATCTGAGCTCGGTTATACCGCATGGATGGCACTCGGCTAGAGAACCTGGTATTTATGACCTGCACATGTGTGGCCACACATAATTGAGGATATAATTTTTTTTTAGGAGGGTTTCCGTAAAGTGATAAAATGAAGGAAAAGACATTAAAAAAAGAAAGAAAAAAAGGAACATAATATGTGATTCGAACTCGTGACCCTTCAATGTTGCCCGGAAAGGTAGCTCAGTCGGTTGGTTCGTCAAGCCACCGGTTACTTTCAAGCGCCATAGCTCTTGCTCCGAGCCTCATACTTATGTGGAAAGGGACTGATATTGTCCGCGACAGTCGATTTGGAAGGCATAATGTCTTGGAAAAATGGCCGCCAGAGGAGCAGCGTGAACTCGAGCGGCTTTAGAGACTAGGAAAACTGCCTTAAAATATTTAGACCTGAGGGGAAGCAAATGTACGATCGCTCCATCTTCAGAGATCATATAGCAGTTTTACATATTTCCTGAAAACAAATTCAAACACTGAACATCCATCTTATTCATGCATAAACGATACGGCCACTGCTACACTTTCTTGTAACCGACCTGCAGCGACAAGGCCGTTCTCTTTGCGTGCGAGGAACCTTAATGAGGAAATGGGTGCTCCAGTGCTTGAACATTGCCCTATGGCTCCAGCAAAAATGTTACCGCCATGGCGGTGACAACTGATAGAGTGTGACAGATCCTTTGTAGATATCACTAAACGTTCGCCAGAGGCACATATTAAAATACATTTCCTAGAACTTCAGCATAAGTACTAGTGCACACAATTTTACACAGACGCTTCTAAGTCGCATGCCGGGGTGTCTTATGCAGCCGTTGGTCCATCCTTCTCAGAATCCGGTGTACTGTACCCTGAAACAACTATATTTACTGCTGAGACTCGTGCACTCTTGTCGGCTGTGAAGCACATAAATAAATCAAAACTTCAAAACCAATTATATTTACAGACTTCCTGAGCGTCGTAAAAGCCTTGTAGTCACTCTGTAAACACAAAAACCCGGTACTTACTGAGCTCTATTCCATTCTCTATAGAGTATATATATCTAACCAGCATGTCATTATATACTGGGTACCTGGCCATAGAAGCATCGAGGGTAATGTACTAGCTGACGAAATAGCCACATCACTCACATCGCAAGCTATTATTCCTACGGCTGCTGTCCCTGTCACAGATCAGAAGCCTTTCTTACGAAAGAAACTGCGAAGCCACTGGCAACGCTTGTGGGACGTGGAAACAAAGAATAAGCTTCACCTGATTAAGCCACAGTTTGCTTTCTGGCTTCCGAAAACGAAAACACGACGAACTGATGTCCTGTTCTGTCGACTCAGGATAGCACACACCTATGGCACGCACAATTTTTTCTGACTGGAAATGAGCCACCAACCTGCGGTAGATGTCGTGGGAGGATGACCGTCCTCCACGCTCTCCTGGAGTGTCGAGAAGCCGCAGCTGAGAGAAAGAAACATTTTCCTTTTGTATATCGCCAGCACACCTCTCTCCATCCTGCAACGTTTCTTGGTGCAGAGCCGTTCTTTGACAATAAAGCAGTTCTAGAATTTTTGAATGATGTCTACTTGCAAGTTTTTAGCCCCTTAAATTCATAGCACATCCTTTTTCCAGAGGATGCCGCTGTAATAGCAGTTTTGTATAGCACATGCCTCCGGGCCCTTGCATCTCAAGGGCTCTGTAAAGGCGGCAGTGCTTCTTGCAAATGTCTGTGACACATCTTATTATATCATCATTACTTCACAATGTATCCTTCGTGTCCATTGTACAGCTTATTAACCATTTGCATAATTTTATGTCATATAGGTTTTATGCACTTTACAGCGACTGTTTTTAGTCCACTTTACAGCCACGTAACATCTACCTTTCCTTATTCATAGCTCCACTGCGAAACCATTAACACCGGCCTGGCGCTCTTTGGCCACATTCGGTACTTGCGCCACAAAGAACCACATTCATCATCAGCACTTTCATTCTTTGTCGTTCCTTTATTAGGTCCTTTGTTACTTGGGAGAACTTGCCTACTGGTTGCCTTGGTACCTTGCCTCCCACTTCAATTTCTGCCTCTGAAGCCAGCCTAGTTACGGTTTCATTCATTACCTCTATGTCATCTTCATCTCTCTGTTCTAAGGCTGCATATTTGTTTGCAAGCACCAGTATGAATTTATCTGCTTTTACCCTTGCTGCCTCTAGGTTGACCTGTTTCTTCTTGACCAATTTGACGCGCACTGATAGAAGTCGTGTTAGCTCATCTTCAACCACTCGACGCACAATCGAGGTGACGTCATCGCAGGCAGCGGCTTCCATACTTGCACATGTAGTGACGTTGTCCAAGCGCCTGAACTTCGATAAGATCCTTCGGGTCTTCAGAGCTTCGAATGCCCAACAGTGCTGTCTGAATTCGGAAAGAGTGTTGAGGTTTTCTTACGTTATGAGAAAATTGTACACGTCTTCAGCGATTCGTTTTAACAGATGTCCCACTTTGTCTTCATCGAACCTACTAACATTTACAATTCCGCATAGCTTCAATATTTCTTCAATATACGTCGTGCACGTTTCGCCAGACAGTTGGGCTCTGCTCAAGAACGTGTGTTCTGCTTTCTTCTTTTTGGAATTCGAGTCGCCAAAGCAGGCTTTAAATTTCTGGCCAAAAGTTTCCCGAGTGGTCAGCACGCGCTCATGATTGCTAAGCCGAAGTACAGAACGCAGGGAACTCGTCACTTCCAGGTATCGGCTTCTCAGTAGGTTGTGGTTTGGGACCACTAATGAAGGACACTCGACGGTGTAAGGCGCTTACACGGAAGGGGCAGCTACCGAAACTCACAATTGTGGGTCACCCCCACAATTAGCGCAAGCAAAATCGTCTTTGCCGGATTTGTAAACGTGGGCGCCACCGCATCGTTTGCAACGTTGATCTTTGATGCAAACTTTGGCTACATGCCGAAAGCGTTGGCACCTAAAGCATCGGGGAGGACTTTCAACGAATTCTTTGACTGCATGCTTGGTAAAACCGAGGTCAATTTTTTTTCGCGGCGCTCTGTGTTGGGAGCGAACGTTAGCACAACAGAGTTAGTAGGTTTCGCTGCCCTTTTTTTTTTTTTCTTGAGTCTCCACCCAGTGCATCAGATGTTTTACGTGCAGAACACCTTGCGGCTTCAAGTAGTCAAGAAGTTCGCTTTCCGAATACCACACTGGTTCTCCCCTAATAACACTTGTGTTGGTCATGTAGGAGTGGCAACCGGTATTTAACTCTTATGTCACCAATCTGAAAGCACCGGAGAAGAATGTAAACTTGCTCTTCCATTGCGATATCTAGATGAAGAGCACCGTGCGTTGTAAAGCGACTGCGAATCGGAGCAGATCCCAGCAGTACTTTTATGGCTTCGAAGAGCCTGATAGGGTTCCGCTCTCTCAAATCAACACCTTTTGCTGTTTGCAAAGCTACCACTGGGATTCCGACCATTCTTTGCTTCCGAAGACTCACCACCTTGAAGCCGTCGCTGTCCAATTCCGCCATATCAGCCACTTGTCAGGGTGGACGATAGTTGAGCCGCCCCCACTGAGCGATGATGACGCACTGGTCTGCTAATCGTCCCTGATGTCTGGCAGCTCCGTGCCTTGCGAGGCCATGGCCGCCTCCGCCACGCTGGCTTCATTCGGATGGCGCTGTCCCTTTAAAGATGCCTGCGCCGGAGCATGCAGCCGTACCCTTCCCATAGGGACAGTAGCGCCTTAGAGATGCGGCCGTATTCCAAGGATATAAATAACTTACTTAATGAATAGCAAAGCCTGTGCAAAAATTACAGAGTTGAGGTGACAACAGATCGAACAGCGTCGTCTTCCTCTTCCTTATTTCTCTTGTACACTCCTCCGGTGCGGCGTTATGGTATATACATGTATACATGCCCGTTTTAGGAAATACCACCTGTGGCACGAAAGCTGCCAGTTTATGCTCGTAATGCTCAAAAATTATGAAGAAAGCGCGCTACGCTCTACGTGACCGCTTGAAATGCGTTTTCCTGTTAGTTGCGTCATCAAAAGATGCGCGAAGTTTATCGTAAATGGCGCTTTCCTGCATGCACACAACCGCTACGTCCCTGCCCTAAACGTCCTTTCGCTTGGAGCGTAGGAAAATATGCTCCAGCAGTGCCTCTCTCTATATATATATTTTTTTTTCTATCGTCCTTCAAAGCGACGTTCGCTTCCAGTGGCGCGCCAAGGCGTTCGCCGGTGATCAAACTGCGTTGCGTGTGAGCGGCACTTGGAAGGTCGCTATAAAGCTGCCGCCTAATCGATAAACATGGAGCGGAAAAGGCTTTCCGTTTGCAAGCAGAACGTACGTCTGGATGCTTCCACTCTCGCATCCTGCATGCTTTGTTCTGCTTCTACGTGTAATGCCTCGGCGGCATGCAATTTCGAATGACAGACTATATATCGCCGCATGGGAGACGTGCTGGCTTTGCAGTGGTAATATGTAATATTAGTGATAAATTTATCATACGTTGTGTTTCCTCGATTTACACAAGTTACCGCATATGTAGAGGCAGGAGCGGCACACATGCATGCCGAACAGGTACACAATGGCAATAAACCACACAGCTTGAATTAACATGCGTTTTATAATGTTTGCTTGTGTTGTCTGTGTTTTTGATAGGCTAGAGGCGGGGATATGCTGTGTTGTTTGCATCGTGCATGAAATTGTCATATTATTTACGAGAATTTGGGAGCAGTGCTTTTCAGAAAGTAATGGTATGATTTAAAGCTGTGTAAAATACATCGAAGTTGTGCGTTTTAAATGTTTCAGTAGTGATATAATTCTGAGATCGCTTCTAATATAGGCATTACGAGCATTACTGGGGAGCAAAAGTGGTGCCTAACATATTTTTTAATTGCTTTTCCTGAAGAAACATTTTTTCTTCGAATTTCTGGCAAGTTGTGTAAAACAATGTGATGGCCCTAAAAGGAAAGAATCTGCTCGAGTCTGTTTAGCCTTTTATTGTCAGGTATTCATACACGATAAAGAGCTCTCCACATGAAAATCTCTCTTAAGTCAATCTACTTTCTGAATAGATGCGGGAGAGCGCAGGACGCCGGTAGGAGGTGTGCGCTGCCTTTCGCCACTAGCAATGTTCTTCACCCTCCAGGAAAAGAAAGTGGTCGTGCAGTCAACCACACATGTCGTTTCCCTCTTCCATCCTGTCAGGTAATGAATCGTCCACCGTATACGACGGAAGTGCGTTTCAGCGAGTTGACACGAGTCACGCGGTTGTGTCCCGAACTGGCGCATACGACTTCAATGCAGCAATGTCTGCAAGACGCCGGCGAGAGTCTGAGACTCAGCCGTCCATGCCTGCGACAGCGCTTCACTTTGTGCCGCCATATGGGTCATATGGGTGCAGCGCTGGGACGCATATAGCTATATGGCGCGGCGTACGTAAAATGTCTGTTCGATTCGCCTGCACTTTTTTTCACGAGTTCACTGCTCAGTTCCAAGCTCGTGCAGCGCCAGTTCAGAAGCGCAACCACTGTGCAGCACTAGGGCTTTCAGGAAACGACTGCAAAAGTGCCCATGTGGTGCAGGCGCGCCTTTCGTAGCTAGCGTCCAGCGTGTGCCGTGATTGTATTGGGAATGACCTTGTTTGCCAGATTCGCGGCTGCCCCACCTTGACGAAAATTGACATTGGCTGTTTGCCAGCATTCCGAAAGCAAAAATGAACAGTGTAACGGCGTATAGTTGCAATGCAGGCGCCTAAGCTGGTCATAGCTTAAGAACAAAGGTTACGGCGCTAAGCAGACGAGCACGAAGTCAGACAAAAACGACACTTACGGGCGCTGTAAGGGTGTAAGTCGGGCATGAAATAAATGGTCGCTGGCCCATGCCGTCGTCCGACTCATCCACGCTGAGGACGTTGTTGAAGGGAGGGACTTGTTCTCATCGAGAACGAGGAATATGGGATTTATTTACAATATCTACATGAAGGGTGGAGAACGTTACATTTAATCAGTCTAGCTTGACTGAAAGAGAATGCACACCGAACAGCTGTAAACGGCTGCTTCAAAACACTCTGTCCTCTCTAGATCCCTAGGTGATGGAAAACTGCCGTTCAACCTTCGACCAATGGGAACGTCCGAAGTCATCGTAGCCGACCCGCCTTTGAGGGGGAGGGTTCACACACTCACTTCCGCACTTTGGTTTCACTGAACACACCGAGGTGAGAGGGTTCTCATAGGCAGGGGTCTTGATCCCAGAGCTGACCCCGCAGTCAGTAGCCGCCGCGTTTGCCCATTGACTCTGACGACTTCTGGGGCCCGGGAGAAAACACCTCAAAACATCCTTTCCCAGGAGTTCTCTTGCTCCAAGCAAACCATGAAGGCGACAGCGAATCAAATAACAATACTCGGCCCGCCGAACGTGGCTAGACATGCCGGCGCCGTTGGGCTGTTGAGGCGCCGCATTGCTGTTTTTACAAAGCGAGTCATCGCAGCGGGCTGGTAAGGGTTCGGAGGTCGCTCCTCCGAAGATCGCCAGCCCCCGCAGGCCGATCGTAACTGCGCCAACTTCCAACTGTTCATTCACCAGAACCCACCCAAACATATATACAAGAAACCAAAGTGAAAGGTAATCACAGTATAGATAGGCAGGGGTGATAGGAAATAACACTGCTCGTAGGCTGCAGTAATCTGTACTGAATTGTCATGGCAGGTGCATATGAACACGCGGGCATTACTGGCGTAATCCGAGCATCCGACCAAATGCGGCGGCTGCACATTCTAATCTTAGCGGTGATTACAGGCTATCATTTACGAATGACATCTCTTTGTCACTTAATGCTAGTGATGGCGTGCTACCGCACTTATTTCCTACTCTTTTTATGAAGAAAGCCTCGATTATCTCCCATTCAGTGCGGTTTCTTGCTTTCCTTAGAAATGTCGTTTTGTCGAGAAGTGGCACACAACCACAGCGCTTACAGTGGTCTGTCAAGTGGCCGCCGATGTTGCTGTTGACCTTCTAGCATTCTAAACAATTTGTGTACGGCAAATCAGTTCTGTGAAATCCCGCAAACTGGAGGAAGTAGTCATTAAAGGTAAAATTGTCATTCATACCGAATGTTGCACGAAGCTACGAAAGAAACCCATGCGGATTCCTCAGAAGTAACGCTTCACAGTTGAAGAAAAATTCGTCCTGGTCCGGGATCCGGGATCCCGGACCAGGACGATTTTTTCCTCAACTGTGAAGCGTTATTTCTTAGGGTTCCGTATGGGTTTGTTTTGTAGCTTCGTGCTACATTCGGGTGGATGACAATTTTACCTTTCAAATGGTGTTCCTACTTTGTATTCGATTTCAAGCTTAATTCTCTTCCGCCTATCTCGGAGCACGCTTGAGGGCCAGGTGGATATGCGTGCCGTCGTTGCCAATTAACGACGCAATTTCTGTCAGCAGCACGGAGATTTTTATTGTTGCGTCGACTGCTGCCATGGCGCCGGAAAAATCATCTGCTGCGTCTTCGCTGAACGACATCGGCAATGACAATCACAGCAGTGCAAAAAGTTCAGCAACTGGGCCTAAACTTTTCCTGCAATTTTGGAAACGAACTGCGCCGTGCAGAGGTGCCACGCTTGCCCCGCTGAGACAAACTGTAAAGTGCAGCACTGCCTTAACTAGTTAACGAAGTGCAGGTGAATCGAACGCACTTCTAGTCATCCGCTATAGGAGGGGGGGGGGGGGGGGCTGAGTGTCTGAGCATGGCAATTTTTTACGGTGCTCACCAAGGCATCAGCAGGCGGTGATAGCAATTTCATGGGCGTGATGTACGTTTTAATAAAATTTCATGAAGTGAGCCCTTTTTTCAGCAACTGCATTTTAGAAGTTGGTGCCAGCAGCTGGCGCTGGCTGCTAGCCTTCTCTGAGATGCAGCGAACGAAGCGAGGAAATGTAAGGCAATAACATTATACTGTTGAATTTCCCCCGTAGTTGCTTGTGAAATACGACGACGTGTTACGCGTCGCGGAGCGCATGCGGGCGTTTGGCTGGGCTATGGAGCCATATTTGCTTTTTGGACTTAGGCAGTGGCTAATGAACGTCACTTTTAGTATTGTGTCCTCGTCGGTTTGTCCGTTCACCATATACTTAATAATACAGATCATAGTCTGCCCTTTGTTTATGTAATTATGCATTATGGTGGCGGACAAAAAGGCGGGGTGGTAGCACACCCTCGTTCTGAATTCTGAATTTGTTCTGAGTCGCTCTGAACGGAAAATTTAACGCCGCCGTTAGTGCCTGGTTTTCTGAAAATTACGCATAATGAATTCGGGCATATTATAGCGAAGAATAAATGGCATTACAATACAAGACACAGGACTTAGTTCACTATGCCTACACCTGTCATCAACAATTGTTCCTTCGGCAAGCATCGTGAATCGCCTTCGCCCGTGTGATTCAGGCGGTTAATAGGCCACGAGGTTGTGATCGTGTCTTCCGTCACTGCTGCGATCGCACCAACTCGACCAAGCTTCGCGTCATTTATGGGCCAGCATTGCGTTGGATCTGCGTGTCTTTCTTTCTAATTTTTTGATCGCTATCATAGTGAGCAGACTATTGGATCGAACTGCAACTTTGTTTGGAGAATTCTACACGGGCTTGTGTGCGTGCAAGGTGGGTGAGAAACACCTTCATATCAGCGCTCCTGTTTATGTGATTCATAATTACTTTGTTTAGCACAAAACAACGGACACAAGAAAGACAACCGGACAAGGCGCTTGTGCGTTGTTTTGCGCTAAAAAAAGTAATTATGGATTCGCACCAACTAGCCCGCCAACGCATTGTTGTGTGCTTCAGTTAATGTCTTCAGTGCGCTGCCTTTGAAACGACCAACCAACTAACCAACCCCTATCTCCTGATCAAATTCATATCGGCTTTTCTCCCCCATTCATCGCAATACATATTAGTTTCGAAGTGGACGATTGCACGTTGTGTACGCTTTAAGAAATTTAAGGCCGCGCCTGTCTGGTATGCCTTATGACGCAAAGTCTAGTGCTGCTCCGATGATCGGTGCAACCAGTGAAACTATAAAGGTGATATGATGCAAAGGTAATTGACGCGAATGGCACAACACAGTTCGTTTAGCCAGAAATTATCCTAAATATAAGGCGTAATTGGATGTAAAGCATGTCGCAATGTAGGAGCCGGGGGTTGTGGCCTCAGTCTGGCGTCACACACAGGGTCGCTCTCTAGACTACGCCACCGGTGCGTTAAGTAAGGGGTAGCTGGTCTACTCTACCGGGGCGTCACACGGAGGCTAAGCGGGCCCACGCCGTCGTTCGAGTTTACTGGGCGATAGTTGCTTCTTTCGTGAAGATTACGAGGTCGAGAAGATGAGGAACGGAACAAGGGATTTATTTACATTGTAATTGCAAACTTATTTACATAGAACAAGTGGTATCGTACTTGCCGGAGCATGGTGCGCCGTACATCGTTCTTGTAGCATGATCTGCAGGACAGAAGGGTACATTTTTCTGGCGAGCAGACATCAAAGTACCCTAGCACACACTTCAGCAGACCGCCTAAATCCATTTGGTACTCCCTAGATCCCTAGGTCAGGGATATATGTGGTCACGTCTTCCTCCAACTGGAGCCTCCAAAGTCGCCTAAGACTCCGCCTTGAGACCGAGTGTGCTGCGTATAAGCACTCCGGCACTTTTGTTCCCTGAACACAAAGAAAGGTGGGGAGCTTCCTAGACAGGGATTGTCACACTTGACTCGAAACGGCGCGTCTTGGTTGCCAGGATGACCCAGCAATTAGCTGAAGCGTCTGTGAAACGACTGTGTCGCTTACCGGAGTCCGCGAGCGCCCTTTTGGAGGAGTTTCTTGCTCCCATTGTCGGTGACGGTGACAGTGAACCAACGATTAACATTCGATCCGCCAAAAGCATGTCGTCTTGTCGCTGTAGGTATGCCCGAGAGGACGCATTGTTAGCTTCACGAAACGTTCGTAAGCGCCGACTACGAGGTTCTCCGGGGCCCGAGCCCACTCCGGAGTTTTCCTGAAGGTGTGTGTGTGTGGGGGGGGGGGTGTCTGAGCCTCCCCCCCCCCCGGGTGATGCCGAAGCCCCTCCTCCCCAAACGCACACACCTAGAGTGCGATTTCCAGAGCTTTGTCACCCACATCATTTGAGGCTTCTTTTGACTTTCCTCGACCTTTTCACTTGAAATTTTACTGGCGCTAGTAGTTTACTGCATCATTGTTGGCGCGGACGTGCACGGATTTTAATTCATACTTTCGCTTTATTTCTGCAAATCCTGACAATGAGAGGACACGCGCATTGGAAGCACTAGCGGCGGCTGCCTCATCCGTATTTTCTCACTTCAACATTGTTTTAAATTTCCACTGTAAACACCGTGCTCATACACAATATAAACAAATATACACAAACCACAAAGCTTATTATATTTTTAAAAGAGATGGAGGTAGCCAATTAAAAGTTATTTGTAAAGGTATTGATAACATATGCCTAGAGAATGAATATGTTGCTGTATATTCATCACCCTTCAAATTGCTTTGCGTGCTTTTCTGACCGTGAAAAAAACCTATAGACTTCAGTGACCCCTTCGGCAGAGTCTTTTATCAATGGTGTGTGAAACGCACGTGAATGTTGTGTGTCTGAGTATTGCTTCTCTTTCCAGTAAGCAATGCTAACGACTCTTGAAAAAAAACATTTCTAACAAATTACAACATTCATTAGGGATGGGAGCATCGTCACTTGCGTAAAAAGGTCATACATATAAAGGGAAAATCAGACAACCACCCGTTCGTAGCAATTGCTACGAACGGGTGGGGCCTCAACGGGAGGGGGCCTGAAGAGGCTCCCTCTCAGTTATCTAGAACTAAATAAGGGAAATAAAGAAAAACATCGTGATCGACCTAGTGCCTTAGCTGCCGCGCCCCGACCGAAGTTTGGTTTTAGTTGAGAACAAGCTGTGATAACAGTTGTCTTAGCGTGGATAAAGTGCACAATTGTTGTTTTTTTCCACAAAACCTATCACCACAAAAGCGAATTGGCATCATCAGTGAGAATGTTTAAAGGTGCATTTTACTTCGTCGCAGTCGCATTGTCTTCTAATGAGCAGAAGGTAATTACAACAAAAGGCCGCAAATGTGTATATATATATATATATATATATATATATATATATATATATATATATATATATATATATATATATATTTCCACAACCTGGTCACATTCAAATTGCGCGCCCTTCGTATAGGACACTGTGCACGCCGTACCGTGGTGGTGTTCAGCAACAGGCAGCGATCTTCGTGGCACGGGTAGCCGGTTGTTGGACCCCGGTTAGCGTGCGCCGCGCGCACGAGGGGTCACGCGAGAAGGAAGAAGACGGTTCGAGCCCAGCTTGGGAACGCGACTGCCGCGCATTTCTTCACGACCGCAGTGACATTTAGTTGTGGGCACAAGTTCGCCCTTAATAAATATCGTTGTTTTATTAACATCGTTACATTTCTGGTGGAGGGGCGGGGCATGAGTCGAAGCCCCACGAACGGAAGTCAACGTAGCCCCGACAACCAGCGAGTCCATCCCGTGGAACTAACACCTGTACACCAGCGGACCAGCCGTCGTCTTCGAGGTGACTCGCCCGAATTCGGTCCTCTTCTTTTCATGCCAAGGGAAACTCAGACAACGGACGCCACCACAATGACTAGCCAGGTAACACCGGCACAGCTGTTAGTAAGTCAACCTCGCAAGCCGCCAACATTCCACGACGACTCTTTCGAAGACGGGGAAGACTGGTTGGAACTACTCGAGAGAGTGGCGAGCTTTAATGAATGGAATGAGAGACAGAAGCTCCGTAACGTATACTTCGCTTTGGAGGACTTCGCAAAAACGTGGTATGAAAACCACGAACCCTCCTTGTCCTCTTGGGAGGAATTTCGACGACAGCTGCTAGCAGCGTACGCCAGCACGGATCGGAAAGAAAAGGCGGAAATTGCACTTCAAGCCAGGAACCAACTCACAAACGAGAACGTGGCGATGTACATCGAGGGTATGTCCCGCCTGTTCAAGCGTGCTGATCCAAACATGAGTGAAGAAGCTGCGTCATCTCATGCGTGGAGTTAAGCAGGAACTCTTCGCAGTTCTCGTCCGCAACCCACGCCGGTCGCCGAGTTCAGATACAAAGCAACGACCATCGAAAAGACGCTCGAACAGCGGGCTCGGCAATACAACCGTGAGGCAAGCTGCCCATGTCTTCTCTGGAGGCGTGCCAAACGACCTTGAAGCCTTGCGGGAGCTCGTCCGGTCACTGATCAGGGAAGAGCTCAACAAGCTGCAGACACCTCAGACTCCAACTGCACTATCAACGACGTTGTCCGGGACGAACTGAGGCAGGTCATACGGGATCCAGACCGTGAGCCACAGCCAATGCGGCGCACCCCAACGTACGCCAACGTACTCAGGCAACCCGCGGTTCACAGTAGTGGAGCAGTTGCGACAACCGTTCCCTACCCGCCGACAGTACGCAGTGCACCTCGTCTGCTGGAACCACCGGCTGCCTATCCACCTTCAGCACGTAGTACACTTCGTTTTGTGGAACAAAGGCCCCGAAAAAGTGACGTCTGGCGTGACCACGAGCGCAGGCCTCTGTGTTTCCATTGCGGAGAAGCGGGTCACCTGTATAGGTTCTGCCCGTACTGTCAAGTTAGGTTAAGGGGTTTTCCCTAAAGCGCACCATGCCCCCGAAACGGTGAACGGCCATCGGAGATCGAAGAATACTTGTCGCCGCGCCAAAGTCCCGTTACTCCTCGCCAACATCAACCACGGTCACTGTCGCCCATGCGCTAGCGATCGCCTAGCCCACGTACGTCTCCAAGGTTGCCTAGGCGTCGTTCACCAAGCCCACACCAGGAAAACTGAAGCAAGTGACCTGTGGAGGCGAGGCCGCTGATAACCAGAGTTATGAAGATCCTCCAACGTGGTTCCAGTGCGGTGACGAGATAACTCCAGTATACAGGTGCAGGAACGAAACGATTACATCAGATTTGCTGTTGATAATAGACGGATGCGAGCTGAATGCCTTAGTCGACACTGGCACTGATTATTCGGTAGTAAGCTTCAAGATGGCGAAGCACCTGAAAAAAGTTGTGACGCAGTGGACTGGTCCGCAGATACGCACGGCAGGCGGTCATCTTATTACGCCCCTTGGCCGATGCACCGCAAGACTTACGATAAAAGGCTTCACTTACGTTTCTGACTATATTGTACTGCCTGAATGTTCACGGGGACATATATTGGAAATGAATTTTCTACACGCTAACGGCGCCATGATTAACCTACATAGGTCCAGTGTGTCTTTCTCGACATAACAAGCTATACCTGTGGAAGCATCGGAGGAGCGACGTCTTGCTGCACTGCGCGTCGTTGATGATGATGCAACTGTGCCGCCACGCTGCAGTGTAATGGCTCTTGTGGAGAATGAAACATTTTACGACCGTGAAGGCATAGCGGATGGAAACATAGCGCTCCTCTTCAACAAAGGCATTTGCGTGGCTCGGGGGCTTGTTGACTTAAGCGATGGCCGTGCAAATGTCGCACTTACGAATTTCGGAAATGAATTCCAACACATCGCAAAAAGAACAGCTATTGCCTATTTCCACGAGTTCTGTGTAGTGGCCGAATTATGCAGCCTAACTACAACGTCAACTGCCCTGCCAGGAACCTGTAATGTCGACAGATCAATTACCGGCAACCCGAGACTCCCGGAAGCCCAAAAGAAACAGATATATACCCTGATAAAGGATTTTTCTGACTGCTTCTCCACTTCCTCGAAGGTACGGCGCACGTCTGTTGCAAAGCACAGAATTATAACAGAGGGCGCCACCAGACCGGTATGCCAGCACCCGTATCGTGTTTCACCAAAAGAAAGGAAGATTATCAAGAAGCAAGTAGAGGAGATGCTTTCTGATGACGTTATTCAGCCTTCCAGCAGTCCATGGGCGTCTCCCGTAGTGCTCGTTAAGAAAAAAGATAACACACTTCGATTCTGCGTCGACTACCGTAAATTGAGCAGCGTAACTAAGCGGGATGTGTACCCCCTTCCGCGTATCGACGATACGTTAGATCGGCTACAATGTGCAAAGTTTTTCTCCTCCCTGTATCTCAAGAGTGGATATTGGCAGATGGAGATGGATGAACGGGACTGTGAAAAGACAGCATTCGTAACCCCTGATGGCCTCTACGAATTTAAAGCACTTCCATTCGGCCTCTGTTCCGCGCCCGCAACGTTCCAGCGAATGATGGACTCTGTGCTCGCAGGATTGAAATGGCAGTCGTGCTTAGTGTATTTGGATGATGTGGTCGTATTTTCCACCACATTTGACCAACATCTAGAGCGCCTGCGACTAGTATTAGAAGCTATTTGTACAGCAGACTTGACAATTGAGCCGGAAAAATGTCAATTCGGCTTCGATGAACTTCGTTTTCTCGGACACGTCATCAGTGCTGAAGGCGTTCGGCCAGATCCTGAAAAGACAGCAGCTGTTGAGAGGTTCCCGACACCCGTAGACAAAAAGTCAGTGCGACGTTTTTTTGTTGTTGTTGTTGTCGTTTTTTTTGGGGGGGGGGAGGGGGGTTATGCGCATACTACAGAAGATTTGTAGAAAACTTTTCAGATTGCTGATCCCCTTACAATACTAATAAGAGAAGAACAACCTTTAATGTGGGAAAACGAATAACAAGACGCCTTTGACGAGTTAAGGAAACGCGTGCAAGCTTCTCCAATCCTTGCCCATTTTGATGAGACAGACGACACTGAAGTTCATACCGATGCGAGTAACCTCGGCCTCGGTGCCATACTAGTACAGTGGAAGAATGACCAGGAGAAAGTAATAGCTTATGCCAGCCGTAAGCTCTTGAAAGCAGAGGCAAACTACTCTGCAACCGAGAAAGAGTGTCTGGCTGTCATTTGGGCGATATGTAAATTGCGGCCCTACCTCTTGGTAGACCATTCAGAGCAGTCGGTAATGACCATTCGCTTTGCTGGCTAGCGAATCTCAAGGATCCATCCGGACGACTAGCAAGATGAAGCCTTAGGCTTCAAGAGTGTGATGTTACCATCGTATACCGATCCGGTAGGAAACACAGCACTGCCGACTGCTTGTCACCCGCACCAGTCGAGACAACTGTGTCAGAAGAGGATTTCCCGTTCCTTGGCATTGTTGACGTGTCACAAATCGCTCAACAAGGACGAGATGACCCGGACTTGCTTCCACTTATACAGCGCCTGGAGGGACTCAACGTTCAACTCCCGCGTATTTTCTCTAGAGGACTATCCTCGTTCTGTATGCGAGGAAATGTCCTCTACAAGAGAAAGTTCGAGAACAGCGAGACAAATTTTGTATTTGTGGCACCCGCAGCTATGCGAGAAGAAATTGTGCATGCCTGTCATGATGAACCGACATCTGGACACATGGGCGTGAGCCGTACAGTCGCCAGGATTCGTCTGAAATACTACTGGCCCAAGTTATTAGCATCAGTGCAGCACTACGTCAAGACTTGTCGCGAGTGTCAAAGGCGCAAGACTCCATCCATAAAACCGGCAGGCCTCCTCCAGCCAATAGAGCCGCCAAAAGCCCCATTCCAACAAGTCGGTATGGACTTCCTTGGACCCTTCCCAACATAATCTTTAGGCAAAAAGTGGATAGTTGTGGCAACGGACTATCTGACCTGTTACGCAGAAACTGATTCCCTGTACAGTGCCATGGCTGTCGAAGTCGCAAAATTCTTTGTCAACAATATTGTGCTCAGGCATGGCGCGCCCACAGTTGTTATTACCGATCCTGGAACAGCACTTACTGCTGACCTAATGAAATGCTTGTTGCAAATCACACATACTGATCATAGAACTACGGCCTACCGTCCTCAGACAAACGGTTTAACTAAACGCCTCAACAGAACACTGACTGACATGCTTTCGATGTATGTCGACGCTAAGCATAGGCTGTGGGACGAAATTTTGCCGTACATCACCTTCGCATATAATAAGGCCGCTCAAGAAACAACACGAGTCGCTCCCTTTGAACTTGTATTCGGCCGAGCAGTAACCACAACTTTGGATGCTATGTTGCCGTTAGATGAAGAAAACAATAACTCATCTGACCTTGATGATTTCTTGCAAAGAGCCGAGGAGGGACGACAGATAGCAAGGTACCGAATACGCCGCCAACAACGCATCGACTCCAGCCGGTACAACCAGCGCCGTAGTGAAGCTCATTATCAGCCCGGTGACAAGTTGTGGGTATGGACCCCAGTGCGACGCCGTGAACTGTCGGAAAAGCTTCTGTGCCGATACTTCGGCCCTTACGAAATACTTCGTCGTATAAGCGACGTCACTTACGAAGTGAAATCCGCTGGACACGAGAGCCCAAGACGGCGCAACTCTACGGAAGTTGTGCATGTTGTCCGCATAAAACCCTACCAGGAAAGGTCATGCACAACAACAACAACAACAACAACAACAAAAAAGAAAAACGTGAGAGCCCCACAGCAACCCGTACTTCCTCTCGCGCATTGGGCTGATGCGGTAAGGAGGGGGATAATGCCACGACAACTTGGTCATATTCAAGTTGCGCGCCCTTCGTATTGGACACTGTGCACGCTGTACCGTGGTGGTGTTCAACAACAGGCAGCGATCTTCGGGGCACGGGTATCCGGTTGGACCCGGCTCGCAAGCGCCACGCGCGCGAGGGGTCACGCGAGAAGAAGGAAGAAGACTGTTCGAGCCCAGCTTGGGAACGCGACTGCCGCGGATGTCTGCACGACCGCAGTGACATTTACTTGTGGGCACAAGTTCGCCCTTAATAAATATCGTTGCTTTATTAACATCGTTTCAATATATATAATCAGTCACAGTAGACCAACGCATCGACTATCATCAGAAATTATGAAACCCTGAAACAAACCGGCATCCTTCTTTTTTGTTTGTACCGTTTCTGCTCTTGGGTTGGTTAATTCTATATTTGTCTCCTAATTTCGTAATTTACATCCAATAATCATGTACAGAGGCTCCCGATACGGTCTTCTGACCTTGGGACCCTCTTCTGCATATCCTTCTTGTTGTAATCATGTTTTGGAAAAAATAAGTGTTTGATTTGATTTTCAAGAAACAGCGGCGGAGGACTCCATCTTTGTACAGGTTGTACTTTGTACTCTTTGTACTCCATCGTTGTACAGGCTGTACAAGAACACCAAGAATAACCTGTACAATGGTCTAGATTTGCCGAAATGGATCCTCACAGAAGCTGATGAGTCACCGGACTTTTTGAGCAATATCATCTGCACAGATGAAGCGAGTTGTCGCAGAAACGGCCATGTAAATTTGCATAATGCACACTATTTGAGTTACTCCGATCCACACTGCACAAAGCGCAATCGGCACCAGTACCAGTAGTCGTATTGTGTGGTGCAGAATTTACGCCGGTGTTATAATCAGTCCCATCTTCTTCGATCACACACTGACTGGACAGCGTTACGTGAACGAGATCCTTGAAGGAGTGGAGGATGAGTTTCTTAGCGAAGTTCCGCTGTCACGTCTTCCACATTTATGGTGTCAGCAAGATGGCGCACTCGCACACAGCAGCAGCAGAGCACGAAACTAGCTGGATGAGACTTTTCATACGGAATAGATTGGAAGGCACGGGCCTGTAATTTGGCCGGCTAGGTCACCTGACCTCTCTCCACTCGATTTAGTTCTTTGGGGTTATGTGGAAGGTCGTGCTACGTGATCGAGACGGACGTCAGATTAGTTCATAGTAAGGATAACGGATGTCTGCCGTAGAATTCCGTCGTCGGTCATCAAGAAAGCCACTGAAGATGTGATAAGGCGGACTCAGTATTGCGTAGCTGCAAAAGAAGACATATTCGAACATGTCCTCTAGGCAGAAGCTGGTGTTTAGCGGTGCTTACGAATTGTAAAAGACATGTTTTTTGCCGCAATTGAACACACACAGAAGGAAGACACATAAACACAACACGGGCGGCACTTGCAACTGATTTAATTTGGGCTGTGACCCATGAATATATATACACATACACGCATACGCTGGCTGTTCACAAATCTGTTCACAGATCCCAAATTAAATCAGTTGGAAGTACCGCCCGTGTTGTCTTTATGTGTCTTCCTTTTGTTGTGTGTTCAATTGCGGCAAAAAACACGTCTTTTAGCAAGCACCAACTAGGCCAACAAGCAGTTTTGTTGCAGCTTACGAATTCATTGATAGTAAGGGCACACTGGAATCTGATGTATTTTATTTGTTTCTGTTTTGTGCACGCGTCCCGATTGCCAGCTCGCCTCGTTTAGAAGTGGTATATTTACTTTCTTGAACGCATCGGTTTTGCCTTTTCTCTGCACGTTGGTGGCTTCCCAGTCGGTTTATTTCGCTTTCATTTTTTGACATGAATCTGTTTTTGCCGCACGCATACACTTTCATGGAAAATAGAACTCCCTTCTCTCTCTCTTCCCCTTCTCCCTTCCCCCAGTGTAGGGTATAGGCCAAGCAGACCCTTGACTAGGACTCACAGAAAAAGGAGAGAGAGAGAGAGAGAGAGAGAGGCTGCAGTTTTGCCGGAAAGGCGAAGCAGTATTAATCATAGCCAAGTATGTGACAATTACACGAAATAAGATTACACCACCAAGAGGACTCAGGCTGTGAAATTGAAATGTCTCCCATACGAGGTCTTCTATATAATTCTTCGAGGTCACACGAATTTTCTTCAAGTGCAAGAAATATGTATATATATATATATGTATATATATATGTATATATATGTATATATATATATATATGTATATATATGTATATCAAGCATTGCGGCGCGTCTGCTCGACAGCTGACGACAAAGCTGACTAGAGCGTGCGGCGTGCGTAAGAACGTAGTTCAATGACACGTTTGTCATTCTGATTAGTCGACGTCGGCTCCCTGATACGCTTCGCAACACTGCATGGCTTTAGCGGGTTACGGAGCGGAAGGCTGCCTAGCGATGGAGTAACAAGTGTATCAACGAGTACGCCAGGGAGGAGGAAACCGAGAGACTGAAAGGAGCCCGCTGCGGGCGTGTAGCGGGCCTGAGTGCAGCAGCGCGGCGCGGGCGGGCGCTTGTGGAAAGGGAGACAGACCACGCGCATTATGTCCTCTCTTCGGTTTTCCTAGCAAGCAAGCGAGAGTCTTGTCGAGTTTCAGAAGCGAGTTTGGCGGCATCCGCGTAGTGTGCGCCGAAGGAGCTGCTGCTGCTCCTGTGCGGCCTCGGTCCCATCCCGTTATCCTTCGCGTCTGAAGACGACGTTAGCGAAGCTGGTAGCAGCAGCAGCCAGCCTCGTTCCTCGAACAACTTGCCGTCGACTTTCGGCCACCGAAGTTTGGGCCCGCCGCCTTAGTGCCGTTGTCGTCTGCTCTTATCGTCGGTGGAAGAGAGATTACCGACTTGCGAGCCGTGAGTTCGTCTTCGGCAACGGATTGCGCTTCCCTTCGTTCTTTGTCGTCTGCTCTCGGTGCTTTCAGTGTGAACGGAAGGATAGGCTACGAGTCCGTCTGTGGGTAAGCCCTGTGGTTGCTAACATTAGCTCTCAGGTGCGGTGAGCCGGCGCTGTTGTCTTTTCGACGCACGCATTGTAGATTGTGTAGTGGCGGTACTTACGGCACTTGCTTCTCGTATCGTGACTCCCTTTGTCGACAGGTGTGCGCACACCTTGCAGCGTGCTCTCAAGCCCATTTTTTTTTTAGTTTCTTGTCAACTTTCAAATTTTGACTGTGAAACATAAAACGTAAAAAAATAAAGAAAACGCCGACTACTGTAACGCGTGCCACGTTGAATGTTAAATCGATAATTTGGACTCTCGGCCGACGATAATACATTCTACCAAGCAACGTGTCTTTCTTTCGGCTAACGGAGAGGCGATTTGAGTTCCACTGCATTATCGCGGCTAAGTGTAACCTTTGCACAAGAGTTGACCAACTGCCCGCATTCAGACAAAAAAGTGGACGCGTCTATCTCCGTGGCAGACAACGCTATCGTGATATATTCCACCGCAGAGACGTCGATAATCTTTCTCTATGCCCCACGATTGAACAACAGTATATTGGAAGCGTGTGTGTGCATACTTCCAATGCGATAGACAGTCGTGAGCCACGGAAGATTGAGCTCTCTTCTCCGACGACTTTCCTGCAAACTGCGCACTATCCCACTTCGAAACGCTATACGGAAGCGAACTGTCGACTGTCTGAAGGACCATGGTTCTAACTGGGGCGCTTCGCAAAGCATCCGGTGAAGTTCAGTTGAACTCTATGAAGCCCATCCGTGATGAAGACCTGACTGACGGATTCAAGATGTGCGTCAGCAGTGAGTGCCCGTGATTTTATACTTGTCATTTCTTTGGCTCTAGCGTAATAGGTCCGCTAAGGTAAAGCTCTTTTTAATCGTATATACCTGCCGGAACTGCTAAGCCATATGTTTCTCAGCGTTTACGTGCACATCACAGGATCAATTTAAAATGGGTTTTAAATTCTTGAGCCGTGGCTGTCGCAGGCGAGAACATTATTACGGAGAACACGCTCAGTGCCTTACTGCATACTTAGAATGTAGCCATGCTATGAATCAAAATGTATTTCAAAATTTGAACGTGTTCCAACGTGTTCGCAGCACTCTTGAGCGGCAAAATTATCATCATCCGGGTGACAAGATGTCCTACCAGGGTTCGGCTTTGTTTTTCTTCGGCCCCTGTTGTACGCAGGTGTCAGGAAAAAAAAGAAAGAAAAGGGGTGATCAAAATAAAGTTTGGCTTATTCAAATGGATCATCATCATCCGGGTGACGAAAAGTTGTGCCAGGATTCGACTTCGTCTTTCTTCATCCCCAGTTGTACGTAGGTGCAAAAAAAAACAATAGGAAGCGGGGGGAGGGGGGCTCAAAATGAAGTTTCGGGTATTCAAATTCTCATGTTACTTGCGGAGCGCAAAAATGAAATAACCCAATCGATAGCGTCAATTTTTGGAGCTGCATGATGCGCGCATAGACAGTTTTTATTTCTTGTAAGCGTTCACGCACATGTCTCCGGATGCAGGGTTTGGGGTAGGGGCTAGTTGGTATTCTATTGCAAACATCACTTACAGCGCTTGTCTTCGTCATTCTTTTTGTCCCTGCCAATGTACACGCCGTAAAGGATGATCCGTATGCAAATAAGGTAACATGCTGGTAAACAAAATGAAATAACATTAGAACATACTGATAAATATATGGAAGAGGGTCGCGCAATCGGAGCTTGCACAGCAGATACAATAAATACTGAAGAAGCCTGAAAATTGTTTACCGAACAAATGTACATAGCTTATAGCATCTAGAAAGCAAAATAATCAAAGAATGTGATATTAGACAATACAAACTTTTATTAGGAAATACTCATAAATTTATGTAAAAGTTAAGCATAATTATTACGAACATCTAGCAACATCGAACACAGTAGGGTTAATCCAAAACAAACTTTAATGGATGGTTTGAACGTAAGGAATGACTTGAATGATTTTAGTGCAGCTGGTAAACTATATTCCACGGTTTCTGAAAATATAATTGTCAAGGCTTCAGCATTTTAGAGCGAAGTGGCGCGACAGTTATCATTAAGGAACTATGTTATCTCCTGGGGCATCTTTGAAACACCGCACCGAGAGCGCGTAGCTCACCGCGTTTCCTGGATGTATTCAAAGCGTCCGAGTCTCCAACTTATCAACGCCTCGCCCCACTAGTTTTCCTCCGTCATAACGGGAAAACAATTAGCGTTCGTGGTCTTGTGTCGCGCTAATGGCCTCTGTCATTTACGTGCTTAGCACACGTAATGCGTTACATCATTCTAGCGGGTGTGGTAGTAGCATGCAGTGAAACTTGCTTCACGCGCAGTTCGAATTATGACCACGTCTGTGCAATTTTGCACTGTTATCCTTGGCCACATCCACAGAGGCTGCTTAAGGGACAAGTGCAAAGGATTTCGGACATTAGAAGAGAGAGAGATGACAGGTATGTTAACAGGAGGCTCTACCTTGAGGCCAACTCTACTTTATCTATTCAAATACGCGTGAAATGCAGAAATGCTCTCACTAGACAACCGGTGGGCCGATTTGAATTAAATGTGTTGCATTTAAAGGGCCTCTCACCAGGCCCCTTAGCAAATTTTGGTTATATGCTGGAAGTTGTTACGTATTAAGCGTCTTGCCGCAAAAATGTTTCAAATCGGCTCTTAAATAGCACAGATAGAAATATTTCAGTGGCGCGAACCCATAATTTCAAAAGGCGAGCTCCACTGCATAATGACACACTCTCTCCACTCGCCCCGCCTAGCCTCCGCAAGCGAAATTCCTTCCCTGTGTTCTTACATACGGGACCCTGAGGATTGCGTGACGCATACATCACGGGTTCCGCCTTACGTCACGGGTTCCGTTTTTTTTTTTTTCTCTTCGCTTTCCTTTCTTTTTTTTCGTCTCTGCACGCGAGCTGTTGTGATGTCTCCTTCCGCGCAGTGCACGATTTTGCGCTTTGTGCAGAAGGACACGTGACTAACGGTATAATTCAGTGCTACACGAACCCTGAGGCAGAACAAGCGGATCGCAGAGCCTGATCACGGCGCTGGAACACGGTAGAAAATGGCATAGTTTCGGTACCTACGCACGTGACTGCACGACCGTGGGAACAAGCAGACGAAGCGGAATTACATCCTCTTGGCTGCGTGTTTGTTAAACAAACAAACACGCAGCCATTCCGTTTGTTTGTTTTAATATTTCCCTAAACTTCAATTCATCAATTCAAGCAACAGATTTCACACAAATAACAGATGTTGCCTTGAATAATTCTCGAAGTCACGTGTCACCACGAGTGACGTCACACTGCGGACACGAGTACGTAGGCGCAGGGACACAAGTACGTCACCGTCCGGCTTGGAGCGCGGTCGCCGCGTGGGAAAGGGACAATAGCGTTTGGATTGAAATTTCAGACCTTTCCGAGGCGCGTAGCGATGTAATTCTTTGCAAGTATGATCGTCAGCGTGCATTGTATGCTCTGCGCTTGTCAGCTCAAAATGGCCAGACCTGGTGAGGGGCCTTTCAAGAAAAGGAGTGTAGCGACCGCGTCTGCTACGATTCCAAGTGGCGCCCATGGCTTGAACAGCGCAGGGTCCCTAGATAAAACAAGTTCACAAGGCAGCGACACTCATTGTTCTTTGCGCGTCCTCATCCCTCTAGCGCTTATTCTCTCTTTTCTACTTCTTCCGAATCTGTGATTGGCGCAATGCTTGCATGTGATGTGCTAAACGGCTAAAGGTGGTATTTATTAGATTGTAAAAAGTTCAAAACTACTGCGCATGCGCGAATCATCTGGTCGGATTTTTGCCTGGAGAAAAGGCGTAGTCGTAGTCAAGACATGGGACGGCATTTCAGAGTGTGCTACGACAGCTGGCATAAAAAAAGCACGCGGCCCTGTAATAATCAGCATGAGAAGCTCCTTCCAGCTCTGTGGAAGTTACTGGCGCCTTGGACAATGAGGAACGCGAACACATCAAAATGTTTTCGTCCGCGTTTTGTTGACTGGTACGGACGCCTCTAGCGAAGTGCCCGCATCGTCCGTCATTGCGCGACAATATGAAATGGGGCATTGTATATCTGACGTACGAATTATATTCCCCTTGTACAAGCACCTACGTTCACATGCACCAGCCTTGGACATACTTGCAAGACGAAGAAGACGAGCTCTTGATCAGCTGCTATTAAGTATAAACCCCATGCAAGCGATCTTGCACGCGACAGCGACAAGCGACGCGATGGAGATGGCTGTCGCGTTCGCTCGTCGCCTACAAGTTGCACCCCATGCGAGCGACGACTTCGAGCGACGTCTCCCCAGTGTTGCCGGTATGAGGGCAGCAATATAGGCGCCGAAACTAGCGTGACGCGTGCTTTATTAACTTAAGTTGATGTATTTTACTGTAAAAAGCAGCATAAAATATTTCTGAAAGTCTTGCAGTAGGTTCTTATCCTTGCACCTATAAAAATTCAATCGTTTGCTCGTTCCGTGCGACAACCGGAAGTACTGGAGTTTTGTACATCCAGTTCCGGCTTTTCGCTATTGGCTAGTCGCTCATAGCACTTCCGGGCGACGAGCGACGAATTCTAGATTTGCAAAACCGAGCGATCGCGCGACAAGACCGAGCGATCTGTTCAAGCGACGGCCCGATCCGTCGCGCGAACCCGTCGCTCGTCGCTGTCGCGCACAAAATCGCGCTAATGGGGTTTAGCCTTTAGCGGCGAGAATTTGGAGTGGCGACTTCTCGCGAGTGACGTCACGGCCAGGACGCCGCTCGCTGCGGCTCGCTCGGCTGCTGCGCGCGCTCGTTTCCTTCGTGTATGCTTGGGGTATGGGTGGCTGAAGCCGTACTTGTTGAAGGATAGGTCGGCTTCTTTCTGCTGCCATGCCTGAACCACAGTTCTTTCTCCTAAAGCACGAGAGTCGATAAAAGTTGCGGCTTGGATTTCGCAAGCGATGTCTACTGGGGTCTACTGGTTTTACAATGCATATGTGTGCCGTGTCTGTCCAGAGATTTTGCGTAAAAAGAATTTCTGCAAATTCAACCCGCGAAGTTGTGTATGGTGCTTCGATAAACACTTAACATTCCGTTAGTATTTAGCTATGAGAACACATTGCGTTTTATATGGAAGAAAAATCTTGGTAACTGGCGTCAGCATGTTATCCGTTTTAGAAAGACACTGCCCAGCGAAACTGTCATCATGATTCTTATCACTCTGGTGAGTACTAGTCAAATATGGCCATTTATTAATGCTTAAAAGAAAGAGTTAGGCGCGCATTTCTTATGAAAATGTTCGCTGCTATTTTCACCCCTCTCTGAAACAGGTCTCCAAAAAACAAATTGCTCATGGCTGTAATGCCAGAACAATTACCCACGTTAAAGCCAAAACGGAGAATATGTTGCGTTTAATTGCTAGGGTGTCCAACCGAAAGAAGGGGTTAGGTGAAGACAACCGCCTTCGGATGTACAACGCGTTTCTCATGAGCCATATTAACTATGTGGCGTCAGCTCTGGTGTCGACAAAAACGGAAAAGACCAAATTAAATACACTCATGCGCAAGAGCATCAAGAAAGTGCTAGGCTTACCTATAGCCACGAGCTCCGTCAGGCTATATCAACTCGGTATGCATAGACGAGATCATAGAGGCACAGGTCACTGCCCAGGTGGTTAGGCTATCGTCGACCCCAGCTGGCAGGCGAATTCTCGACCAGGTTGGCATGGCTCCTAGGATAATGGAGGACCGGCGCATAACATCGACACGAGAAACGAGGGCGACCTACCTGGTGAGGCCCTTCCCGCGGAACGTACATCCACAGCATAACGAGGGTAGACGTAAAGCCCGTGCACGAACCATATTGAAGGAAGTTAGAGATGACAGAGACTCCGTGGTCCTTGTCGATGCGGCGCAATACGGGAACAGGAGAGCGTTCGCGTTGTCGGTTGTAGACGGGCGGCGGGTGCTTCGCTCCTCGGCCTCGGTCAGAGCGGCCACCGCGAGTATAGCAGAGCAAATTGCGGTTGCGCTGGCCTTGTGTGGCCCAGAGCATTCCTACATTTACACCGACTCGAGAGACGCAATCAGAGCTTTCGAATCGGGTAACCTCGCACGAGAAGCGGTCTCTATTTTAGAGAAAAAGGGTTGCCCCGGTTTTTATTATATCACGTGGTTCCCCGCACACATGGGCACGAACGTTCCCGAGGGCTTCCCAAACCTCAACGAGCTTGCCCACGACCGTGCGCGAGAACTCACGCGCCGCGACGGTCTGGAGGCTCCGGAGGGGCAGGAAGGAACTCAGCAGAACGATCCACTCCTCACATTTAATGAAATTACTAAACATTACCAGCTTGGTCGGAGAATTTATCCTCTGCCCCACCCAAAGCTCAGTAAAGGTCAGTCAGCTACACTTAGAATGCTGCAGACGGGATCTTTCCCGTCGCGGGGATTCCTCAGTAGGGTGTACCCTAGTTGTCCCGATTGCGCTGAAACCTTTTGCTCAATGGCTCACATGCTGTGGCGGTGTCCCGCGTTGCCTAACGACTTCCTCTCCAGCGAAACCGAATTGAAGGAGGCCATCAGAAGCACGGTACTCCGAAAGCAAGCCCAGGCTGTCCAGAGGGCACAGGAAAGAGCGGAGCGTCACGGCCTTCTGTCCTTTACGTGCACGCGAAACCCATCGGTTCCCTACAACTTCGAATTCAAACCGTAAAACTTTTTTTACCGCCCCAATTGGAATGCCTGAAGTATTCTCGAGGTACTACAGTAGCTTAGGGTGCCTAGAAAAGTAAAATTCAAGCACTTCTGTCTCACCATGTCTCGATGCAGGGTTGTTTAGTTATACAAACGGAGAACTATTCGCTTCGTCATACATAAAAAAGAAGCTCGCAAACCTTCATAAAGAAAACACCACAAGCGTTACATATTTCGCTTGATTTTTACCCTCCATCGGGGAATTATGATATTGTCACGTGGTGGTGACGTTGAAGAACACAGTAGCAATACTGTGAAAGACAAAACTAACTTTCATTGGGTGAACCTGTCCCCACAAAAACAGGCTACACCCATAGCACAACGATAGCGGCGAATACGGTCGGCGATCGTCGAAAATCTGATCAGCGGGTCAAGCACGTCGGCTTTTATAGATCAGTCGTCGAATGTTCCAGATTAACCGCTGGGACCCGCGTGTCTTCCACAAAGTTCTACACTATTCGCGTCGCGCATACATGCAATCAGATTACACAAGTTGCGGTGAAAGACAGTCGACGGAATCATCGATAACATTCCAGAAACTTCTTTTACATGCAGGCGCGTCCTGCGCTGTGCGATAACATTTGTTATGTGGTGAGATGTAGTCGCCCCATAAAGATAAAGAAGTACACGTGTCAGCATTATATTATTATTATTATTATTATTATTATTTATTAATTATTAAATGATAAGTCCTTGCGGTTGTCGATCTGCGCATGAAAAACCCACAATGGGCTGGTCTGCGGTCCTTCGGCTGGCATTGTAGCATTGCCTTTGAGAGCTGCATTGTCGTCTAAGAAATAAGCTCTATGAATAAACTTCCGCGAATGAAGACGTAGTAAAAATATATTCGATATTACCGCCATAAGTATACAAGCAGAGAGAACGAGGGCGAACAAACGAAAACACCGCAGAAAGCGCCCGGGCTGTAGCAGACGACAGGCGCGAGTCCGTGCCCTGACGTCACGCGAGCGGCGCTCGCAGCGCCCCTGTAGTTCGTTCTCAGGGCTAATTCCTGGGGCCGAATCTTATAACGGTTCGCTTGGGGAACCGTTCCTTTGGCCTCACCTGATTGGCCAAAATTTTGATTACGTCACAGGACGTCAGAGGCAGCGGGGCGGTATCGCAATTTTCGAATACGTCACGCATATGTCAATCAACTTCAAAGCGAACCGGTCGTAGGAACCGGCGAAGGGGTAGTCCGCTTTGGGTTCCGTTGCTGTGGCTTGGCTGTTGGCTTGTGACCCTGGCCGCGCGCGCCGGTCGCGCGTCCCCGGAGACACGCGGGCGTCGCGCGCGCGTGCGTTGGTTGCTCCGGAGGCGATTACTTGCCTTCGTCGTCTGCTTGGCGTTGCTCTTTCGGTGTCGACCACGGCTGGAAATGCGATACGCTTTCGAAGAAGTGAGGGATAGTGAGTTGCACCGCCCTTGCTGGCTTTCTAAGTAGACCTTTTGCAGGCTACGCTATCAAATGGAGGAGACTCGGGTGCAAGCGTACCAGTGGCCATTCCACGCAGAGGAAGGAATATTGCGCGCTGGGGTTCATTGCCACCGGCCTGCAGCTCCCAGAGCTCAGTCGGACGCGAAGCATTCGTCGGAATTGCCTAGATCCCTGCTGCCGACATTGTCCACAAAGTTGCTCTCGCAATCACTGTGTTGGCCCGTTGAAGGGCTGGGTCACCTTTCCCGTGACCTCAGCTTCAAAGTCAATGCCAAGGAGATATTTGCATGGTGAGATTGAATTCCCAGTGCTATCGCCAGTGTGAATAGCTCGCAGATCGCCGTTCAGCAGTCAGAAGGGTTCAATTTAGGCTGGTTCAGCGCTTCCTTCGGTCGGCTGATAAAACTATACAGTCAGGACGGGAAGGTATTGTAGAGCTCTTATTTGGCTGCCCTTTTTTCTTTATTTCGGGAGTGTCATACTTTGTTTCTCAATTTCGCGGCACAGCGCCCACCGTCAGCACCACACTCTTCGATTTGACTTCGCGCAGGAAATGCAGGGCCCGTATACCGTGATCACGCGACGCGCCGTGGGGCAGATCGCAGGGATAGCGGCAGCGCGGTGGCGAGCGAGTCATGCCCGAGCCGATGACGAAGGACGAAAAAAGAAGGAAAATTGATATAGTCGGCTAGTAAAGGTGTCCCTTAGAACCAGTTCACGGTTTTGTCGCGCTATCTATTTGAGAAGTGCTGGTAGTGCGTTCCTGTTGCATGCATCGTGCGAGCTCCTGGTAGCAGACGACATAGCGCTGCGTTCTGCCCACTCCGTGGCCAACTCATTTACGCTTACGATACCGCCTGTGGGCTGAGAATGAAAAAGAATGACATCAATAAATTACTTCTGCATTGCGTAAACGCCCGGCACCACAAGTTTATACTTCAATACATGGCGTATAATATTTAATTTATATTTTACATTTGTTTAGTAAGCAGAAACATTCTGCAATTCCTCGATTAGCTCGTCATATAGTGACGTACACTTCAGAGGTGGCACCCTCTCATCTATTGGTCGCGTCCTCCCCTTCTTGCACCGCCGGCTTGGGAGTGGCACATCAAGTGACGTAAGTGGCGAAGCGAACGGTTCGTATTCCGAACCGTTATAAGATTCGGCCCCAGCTTCGCTCCGGTTTTTCAGTTAAATTTTTGCGTGTTGACGCCCCCGTGGCGGGTACGGTATCAAAAGCAATGACGGACGTTCCGCGCCCTCTGCCGCCAAAGTTTGGGGCAGGCCTTCAAGATGCAAGTGGGTCTGCTACGCCTGGCCACCTGAACGTGACTCTGCCGAGGTCATCGAACTGCTCTGACGTCGACGACATGGAATCCGACGGTGGATATACAGAGGCCACAAATCGCCGGTTGAAGAAGAAACTTCATAGGACTTCAAGCGGGAGTGAGCGTGAGTGAACTACAATAAGCCGCCCTCACAGCAAGCGTACACAATCGCCTACATCTCCGTCGCTGCTACAAGCAACCTCAATTCCCTCAATAGGCAAACTCTCACTGCCTATCTCGAGAGGCTAGCTCCAGGACAAATTAGAGAGGTCCGAATTAATCCCAGGAGAAACATGCTTACTGTTGATCGGACTAAACGAACCGTCCTGGGCAGATTGAAAGCTGTAATTCAGCTAGGAAATATACTTGTCTGCTAATTCATCGTACGTGGAGGCAGCACCACCGCTGGTGGGATCTACGATGTGGATACGGATATTGGTAATGGCGATCTATCAACGCTAATCTCCTCAACTGTCCACATCACAGACTTACACCGTTTTGGACGGTCGAGGTGCATAAAGCTCCTTTGAGGGAGACAACTTACCAACACGTGTAAAAGTGGGTTATGCGAAGCATCCTGCCCGTCCGTACGTCCCTAGACCATTACAGTGCCGTGTATGCCAGAAAATCGGGCACGTGTGCCTGTATGCGTGAACAAGACGACATGTCCTCGCTGTGGTGGTGATCACGATGAGTTGACAAGTGCTGGCTCTGACTTGAAGTGCCCTAACTGCAATGGGCCACACGAGGCAACGTCGAAGGATTGTCCAAAATTAAAGACTGAAATGTCCGTGCTAAGGAAAATCGTACGAGATCGATCTACACACAGAGAAGCGGCTACCAAGGTACACCGCCGCCAAAGGCGCTCACGTAAACGCAGAAGGAGATCAGCATCGGCAACAGGACAACCTGTACTTCCTGAAAAGTCGTCTCGCGCTCCTGCTATTCCTCAACCGCCAAGGCCACCTTGAGCCACGTCTGCTCTTCTGAACACCAAGGACACTACTATTATGCGAAGCATATTACTAGAGCTCAACCCAGCTCCTCAGGCGCGGCGGTGTCGCCTTCAATACCACGTGACACCGTGACGTCACGACAGAGGAGAAACGGGGCTCCAACTCGCGCCGTCGCTCGCGGCGTCGCGGCGGTATATAAGCAGCTGCGCTTGCCTCTGCTAGACACTCACGAGGTGAGATGCCTCCTGGAGACAGAGCTGCTCGTTGGAATGAGAAGCGAAGGTTGCGGCGTGCTACAGAGACTGTTTCTAGGTGGCTTTGCTACGGCGCAGTGACTACGCGCCCCGCATCGGACGCGGTGAGCGTCGAGCAACGCAGCGTTCGGCGCGACAACGAAATGTACGCCTGAGCAAGCGCCGCACGCCTGAGCCGACGCCGACGACACCGGCTTTTCTGCGACACGAGCTCCTTAACGCTATCGCGTTAAAATAAAGGCTAGTATGCTTCGCATCCTGGGCTTAACCTTAGCTATGCCACAGCCATTTTTATGGCCTTCCCTGCCATCTCGGAGTACAGAAGTGCAGCCGGAACGCCAGCATGAACGTGAAGCTTCGTCGTCGGGTGGGCGAATCAAGGAAATGCTTGTACAGTTGGTTCGTTCCTTGCGAATGCTGCTTATAGGAGTTAAGACGCCCGTTGCCAAGGCTGCGGTGCAAATTCTCGACTCACTAGAACCAGTGCTTGCTGCTAATAAAAGCTAGCAAACACCACGGTATCATCAACTTCAAGGTTATCCCTGCAGGAAAGGATAAGCCGTTCCGTAACATTTCAGTGGAACGCACGAGGTCTGCGGGGTCGCCTGGGAGATATTAAATAGAGAGCTCTCAAGAATCTATTTGCAGTTATCGTGATATGCGAGCCGAATATGACATCGCCATTTAGACTCTCTGGATACGAACAATTAGAGTCTAAGTCAGGTGGAAATCCAAGCAAAGTTTTACTATGCGTTCAATGTGACCTCACGTATTCGCTAAACCAAGTTCAGGCGCATAACAGCAACGAGTACGTTTATGCAACACTGAAGCTAAAGCGTCGGACAATCTCGATCATCGGTGGCTATATTTCTCGCAGGGAAATATTTTACTCGGGACACCTGAAACTTGTTCTTGACTCCAGCCGAGGACCTCATATTATTGTAGGTGACTTCAACGCGCACCACCATCTTTGGGGTAGTAGGGTCACAAATATTCGAGGAAGACAACTTCTTGACTTCACAAGCAGCAATGGTCTTGACATCCTGAACGACGGCTCACCAACATTTTTTCGTGGCACAACATACAGCAGCTGTCTCAATATAGCTATCGCTTCACGATATCTTTCGTCTTCTGCTGCCTGGTGCACATATGCTGAAACGTATGGCAGTGATCACCTACCCACTTATGTACAACTGAGATGGTTTACAAGACTCCCAAGTTCTCATACGCGACGCACTGACTGGGATGCTTTTCAAAACATGCTCGAAGAATCCCGCAACTGTATAATTTCTCCGAAAGAGATTGAAGAGCACATTACAGCAGCAATGCACGCGACAACACGCATCATCCAAGCACAAAATTTAGGAACGTTCGTTGACGTTACATATGAAGAACTGCGGGAAGTCCGACGTCGCGCCGTGAGGAAATATAGGCGAACTAAATTGATATCAGACTTGAGGACGTCACGCCGTGTGCAAAAGAAAATTCAAAGGTACTTACATACGCTCGACAGACAACGTCGGAAGACGTTTTGCACCAGCCTGGACCCAAGAAAACCGTTGTCCACGGTATGGCATGTTGTACGAGTCCTACTATCTTCTCCACAACAACTACGTCCCTTCCGAGCTTTGGCTATAATCCAGACGCGGAGTGAGAAGGAAATCGCGGAAGATTTCTGCATGCACCTCTCCGTATCTACAACAGTGGTAGCTTCACTACTCAGGTGCTCTCCTCCAACAATAGACGATCGTCTCGACCTCCCATTCACGCTGCAAGAGCTATGTGCAGCGATTTCCTCTGCAAGACACTCAAGTGCGCCTGGGCCTGATGGCATTACCTATTCTACCTTCTACCTTGCGCCATCTAGGCCCTCGAGCGACTGAAGAGCTTCTGGCTTTATACAATCTATCTTGGTCTTCGGGAACTGTGCCTGCACACTTGAAGACAAGCAAGATCGTGGCATTATTGAAACCAGGCAAGACACCCCATGCTATGCTTTCCTTACAGACCTGTGGCGCTGGCCAGTTATGTAGGAAAAACCATGGAACACGTGGTCTTGACGCGCCTGGAGTGGTTTTTGGACAAGCGTAATATATATCCAGACGCGATGGCAAGTTCCTAAAGGGTAGGTCGTCAATCGACAGCGTTATTGACCTAGTAACAACTGTTTAACATCAGAAACGTCGCCGTCGATTGACGGTTGCTGTCTTTATTGATATGAAGTGTGCTTTCGACAACGTTCTTCATGGTGCAATTTTAAATGCCCTTGAAGAATATGGCACCGGTGGCCGTATGCATCAGTGAATAGCCAGCTATCTTCAACAGAGCACGATATTAATGACAACACTATACGGTGAAACAAGGAACCATCCCGTCTATCGTGGGGTGGCTCAAGGAAGTGTAGTGAGCCCAGCTTTATTTAATGTCGTTCTCGTTGGACTCGTCAAAGAACTCGCAGGCATAGTCTCGGTCTCTGTGTACGCATACGACATCTGTATATGGGCCACGAGCTTAACGCGCTTACGAGTGCAAACGAAGCTGCAGCGTGCGGTGTCAATAACGTCGACATACCTAAACAGTCGCGGACTGCAGCTCGCACTGAAAAGTATAACCGTGGCATTTACACGAAGGTCAATGGCCTGCTACCCCGTCATGATTGATGGGAAGATTATACTTTCGGTAACTGACTGCAAGTTTCTTGGAGTCATCATCGACCGTGACTTATCTTGGTCGAAGCATATCTCTGCATTCAGAAAAAAGCTGGACAGCTTTACCCTAATCATTCGACATATGTGTGGAGAATCGTGGGGGCCATCCAAATCATCTCTTCTGCAGCAATACCAAGCACTATTTGTTGGCTACCTCCGCTACAGTGTGCCTGTACTTTCTCGGGTTTGTACAACTGGGGACCTATAACGTAAAACTATTCGAATATGTTTTTTATTCCAATCTCCTGAGATCAAATTTGTGTAGCCGCACACGCAAGCAACGGGCGGTGACCCGCAGGGTTGTCTCAGTAGACCAATAAAACGCTCTCCTCGTTCATAGGAGGTAACTTTTGTTTGCTTTAAAAGCGGATAAGATTGCCTACACTGAGCGGCTTGTCTTATCTAATTGGCTGACAAAAGACGAGGAGCACGCTCAACTGGACAGGGATTCGGTGGGGCCGAGCCAGTGCACTGAAAATTGATAACCGGATGAAGAGCGTGGTGCCGGCGTCTCTGATTTGTCCGCTTTCCCTTACTTATTTTGCGGTGGCTGGTCGAAAATCGCGACGGCATGCAGCGGAAGGTTAAAAATGCCGCTAAAACGGATCCTCAGCAAAGAATAGTTAGCAGAACGAGGTTGTAAACCAGCCGAAAGTGGTCGATAACGTCGCACAGCCACACAAAAAGCTTTATTGTATGCAAATAAACCCATGCTCTCCGGCTGGTGCGAGTTGCCAGTGCCTGAGCCATCGGCGGAAGCCATCTTTTGTTCCTTTCGGAACCGGGCAGCCTGTGCCTATTCACAAGAAAACTCAATTTTGTTCGGCATATTAATGCATCTTTAATGCGTACACGTCACATTGACGTGGTGAGTTCTCGCAGTTTTGTGACGTCGCGTGACAGGCAGGTGAAGTGAGCGTCGCCCGAAAATGTTTGACCAATAGCCGAGCGCTAATGGCGAAAAGGCGTCGAATCATAAACAACCATTTTTTTTTGCTCGGTCCAATCATGCATAACCAGTGTGTTCGCGTCATATAAGATGGGGAGCTATCGCGGTTTTCGTGACATTGCGTGACAGACAGGCAAAGTTGGGGTGGTTCAAAAAGTTTTTGACCAATGCCAAAGGGCTGATTGCAGTATTGTAATAAAAAAGTTTGCAATAGCTTTGCGTTATAGCGCCCCTGCTGTACGCACACTTGAAAGTGCTCAGGCTCGCGCGCTCAGAATTTGCCTAGGACTACCACGATGTGCGTCTACTTGGGGTACTATTGCAGAGGCACGCGCGTGCCCAGCTCGAGTTCATCTGCAACATGAGCCATTGCGAATGCATTTAAGGCTACTTACTGGACACAGGAATCATCCACTGACCAACGTCACAAGCATACGGCCTGTCGCCGCCTACTCAGAAGCCGTGTTGTCGCAGCAAGACTTATTGCCGTCGGACTTTGAATCGCATGACATACTAGAAGTTCCACTCTGGACGATGGCAAAGCCAGCGGTGAGACTCTCAATTCCCGGAATAACGAAGAAGTCGAAAATTCTGCTTGCTGGGCTCAAGCCATTTCGCTTTATGCTACATTGCTTATATGTACGGATATACCGAACATGTTTTTGCAGATGGTTCTGTGACACAGACCTCTTCCGTGGTGGCTTACACGGTACCTGGAATGGGGATCGTACAAGATAGGACACAGAACGTCGTCTACAGCAGCTGAGTTGACCGGAGTTCGAGAAGCAATGCGCTGCATTCTGCAACAAAGCCTCGAGAAGTGGACAGTGTTCTGTTACTCTAAACCAGCACTGCAACTCATCAGCAATAATATGAATCACAGAACGGCATATAGTCCACTTGTTTATGATATCATGTCTCTGCTGTCTGAGGCGTCTCAATCTGGGCATACCATCGTGCTTCACTGGATTCCTAGCCATTGCGGGATAGCTGGAAATGAACAGGCTGACGCGACAGCAAAAAAAAAAAAAAAAAAGAGGCGCACACTGACGGAAACATAACAATTCTTTTTCCCGGTATGACATCAACGCATTGCTGCATAACTCCATCAAAACCTCAATGGCGCGACAATGGGACAACCCCGAACATCAGCAAGAGCGCCTCCATAGACTTGACGCTGGTTTACGATTCCGGCTTCCACTTCGGTTACGGAGAGCCCAGAAAACTCATCCATCGATTACGGCTGGGTGTGGCGTACACTCACCGATACCTTCATAAGATCGGACAAGCACGGGACACTGACTGTAGCATCTGTCACACACCCGAGACAATAGCTCAAGTACTTTGCGTGTGCCCTCAATATGCGGCTGAACGAAGAACACTCAAGTCTAGTGTTGACTGCGTGGACTCCAGCCCCTTTTCGGAAGAAAAGCTCTTGGGCGTGTGGAGAAGAGTGTACAGTGCCCAACGTGCCATAAGGTCACTCTTGAACTTTCTACGTGAGACTGGTTTAGATGATCGCCTCTAGAACCTGGGAGACGGGCAGACAGTACGAAATGTGTTCTCGCGACAACTATTTGTGTGGACAAGATTACTCTTTTGTGTATTGTCTAGAGTGCGCATCCGCATATTGGACAACGTGTATATAGTAGCTCATTGTACAATAACATGATCACCTGCCACCTACCTTTCCCTATATTTCCCACTTCTCCTTTCCCCAGTGAGTGGCAGCGGGCTAGAGACACGCTCTCCAGGCCGACCTGTCCTCCTTTCTCTTCATTAAAACCTACTACTCCGCTTACTTGGATCTGCTAAACGCCGCTTATGAGACAGGGTATACTTCATTGAAGGCGATTCTTAAGAGTGAAACGCCGCTCGCGTCAGAGCCCAGAAATAGTTGTATGACCTGACCAGGCCGTCGGTGCGAACACGCAGCCGGATGCCGGTGTCGGTGATATATTACAACAAATGTTTTTGCGCTGTAACATAGGCCATGTTCACTTGAATGCTGGGGCTTCGTTTGATTTGCAGTACACTTTTTCTCACCAGTTCCTTCAGGTTTGCTTAGCCGACAACAGGGGCAAACGTCCTTTAGGCTCACCCACGCCGCGTCGTCTGCTCGGCGTATAGTTGATGTTTCTTCGTCATCGCGTACCATACAAAGGCCGAGTAGAAAATAATAATGCAATCAACCATTAGGCTTTTAAAGCATTCCGCATCGTCAACGGATCATCACCGCTGAGGCTGTGGTTCCATCTGCTTGGTTAAATTCAAAGCTCTTTTATACCTTGGCATCGTCTGTGTAAAGCCTAACAGCGTCAAAACAAACAGCCGATCTCAATAATGCCGACAAATCATATCTAATGTCCTGCCTTCAGCGTGAAGTGAGGCTAGGCGATGGCTGATTTCACCTTTTATTTTTTGCCGTCGAAGTGGAGAGCAAGTAAGAAGCGTGAATTCGGGTCGAAGCGGGTACATGCGAGGCGCCATGGCTAGTGGTGTAAAATATAAAACATTCACAACGTTGCTAGTTGGACACCACTAATTATTATTCTTCCTATACTGTACCTTATACTTTAAGCTAAGCAATAGCTTATTCTATATGTGATTTATTTCTGTCAAAACACACATGTTTCTATTCGGCGTGATAACTCGCACCAAACATTCTCTTTTTTTATGCACGATTTCATTAGTTTTGACCCTTCTTGTTGGCGCTCCAGTGCACACAAGGGGGGGAGGGGGGGGGAGAAAACCAGTGTGGTGGTTCCTGCGCCTAGAGGCTCAGATACAGGAAGCAAAGTCATAAACAGGACAAACATTTATCCACGACAGACAGCAACAGTTACACTTACGATGAGTTAACAAGACACTGAACTATTTATGTACGGTCCACGTAGTCCACGACTCACGCGAGTTGTGACGGCGCGCGTCTCCCTGGCGATACGATGAGTCCGAGTATCTTCGTAAGGTCACTCACAGTAAGTGACGTTGTCGGAGGCGTCGGCACTTATAGACTTGAAGCGCCGTTTGTATGATTTCGTCGTACAAACGGTCAGCAAACGGGCAGATGATGAACTGCTCGCGCGCCAGCACGCTAGGCCCACGCGGTCAGCAACGCTGCACCATGACCACGACCCCAGCAGATGGTTTGTGCCGGAACCTTTTCACGTGGCTCACCCGAACTTGTCGCTCTCGACCAAGGCCGTCTGGCACCGCTGGGCTCGAACGCTCGCTTACCGCAGGAACAGCACCGACCCGTTCAGCCTGGTCTGCATCATAGCTCTGGCCGGGACACAGGTTCGCCGTAGGACACGCCAGTCTCGTCCCGGCTGGTCTGGTAGCACCGGCTCGGTCTGTGTCGTGTCTAAGGTTGCACCCGTACACGCCCTGGCTAGCTTGGCAGCGCAAGCTCAGCCGTTTTCGTCCCTGAAACCCCGAGCACTCAAGCGCGCTCATCTCGAGCTCGCGTCTTCACTTCTTCGTCGTGGCTTCCGTTGGCTTATTCCAGGTTGCCATAATAGTTTCTTACTACAACCAGCAGGAAAGGAGTGGCGCTACCGTGAAAACTTGTTTTTTCTAGGGACCTTAGAACAACGAAGGAAATAAAGATGCTACTGCGGCGTAGGTGGCATAGGCTCTAGTGATCAACTCTTCAGCTTGTGTGTCGGTCGTTCTTTTTTTCGAGCTCCACAGTGGTGACCTAGGAATGAAACATGGCCGAACCTAGCAACAATCCTGCACATCAGGCCCTCGCTGCGGGAAGCCCTTCTACCGAGTCAAGCCTTCGCTTCCCCGATATCGCTGAGGTGCGATTTCAGCTGCCACCCTTATGGACGCAGAATACCCAGGTGTGATTCCTATAGGCCGAAGCGGAATTCAGCCTGCACTGGTTAACTTCGCAGACAACGCAGTAATAAAAATTGATCTCGTCACTATCACCTGAAGTAGTCAACGACCTCACCGTCGTCCTCACCCAGCCTTTGGGTCAAAACCCATATGAGCGCCTCAAGGAAACGATCCTGACGCGTACCGTACCTTCGAATGCACTTGCCTGCAACAACTTTTGACCAGCGAAGAACTTGGTGAGAGACGCCCGTCCCGAATGCTGCACCGGAGGCGACAGCTCTTGGGCGAAGGTAACGTCAAAACCGACAGCGCTCTGTTTAAAAACTTTGTCTGCAACGCCTTCGCCAACCTGTTCGCCTCGCCCTTACTGCCACTGATGCAATGACGCTATACCGCCTTGCTGAGCTCGCCGATTAAGTTCACAAGGCTGCCACTCCTTCGGTTACAGTCGTCGCGCCTACGCCCGAGTCCTCAGCGGTCGCCCACCTAGAAGCACGAATTGAAGGCCTCACCGCTGTCATTGCTTCGCTTCACCAGGCCAGACGACGCCAGAGCTCTTCGAGTATGCTTGCTTCGTCGTCTTCTCGCGACCCGCGTGCAGGGACCCCGCAGTTCTGGCGAATCTGCTGGTGTCACCTGCGTGTTGCACGAGGTGCACGCCCTCTTGTATTTGGTTGGGAAACGACAGGAGGCGTCACTGACGGCCGCACGTGACCCCTCCCCTCGAGCTGGCCACCTGTTCACAATCACGCGCAAGATTACGGGCATACGTTTCCTTGTAGACACGGGTGGCCCAGGTTAGCGCAGTGCCTCATCCCGATATGATCGCCATTCGAAGCCTTGCGGACGGCCTCTCCGCGCCGCTAACTCCTCTACCAAAGCGACATAACGGGCTTCATTCACTTACCAATAATTTCGGATTACGCCGCAAGCTCCGCTAGATTTTTGACATCGCTGACGTCGCCTATTCCACCATCGGTTCGGATGTCCTGTCCTTTTACAACATTGACGTGGGTAGGACTACCTTGACCAACGGCTCATCGATGGCACTCTTCTATCGATCGTTTGACTCCTATCGAGAGTTGATTGCACCAATGGCATCCAAACAATTGTGCCGTCAAATTCTTATCAGAGAATTTCGGCCGAGTTTCCGGAAATCACAACACCTTCCAATTTGAACCTCCTAACCCACGGTTACTCACCACATCATCACACGTGGCCCCCAGTTTCTTCCTGTCCTCGCCGAGCGCCTCGCCGTCGCTAAAGGGGAGATTTAACACGTGCTGCAACTCTGCATTACTCGTCCTTAATCCAGTGCTTGTGCTTCGCCGCTGCATTTGGTACCAAACAAGAACCCGAATGATTGACGTCCTTGGGGAGACCACCGTGCTCTCAATGATCAAACCGTGCATGGCAGTTACCCACTTCCCCATGTTCAAGATTTCACATATAATATGGATGGGTTTCGTTTCACAAGTGGTCCGAGGCGGTCTCCATCGTCGACATCACCGCAGAAACAATAACATGCGCTTTCGTTTCTTCGTGGGTTTTACGTTTCGGCTGCCCATCCATTGTAACGACTGACCGTGGACGGCAGTTTGAGTCTGCATTATTTTCTGCACACACCCGCATTCCAGGTGGGAAGCACTGCCACACTACTGCTTACCATCCGTCCACTAACGGCAGGCATGGGCGAGCGTGTTCATCGGCAGCTCAAGACGGCCCTTACAGCGTGTCGTGATCATGAGCACTGGCCCCACCGCTTGCCGTTTCGTAATGCTTGGCCTTCGGGCTGTCCTCCGCCGCGACTTTGGATGCTCTGCGGCCGAATTGGTTTATGACGCCTCTCTGTCTTTCTGGCGACTTTTTCACCACAGAAAAAACAGTTCCTCAACATCAAACCTATCTTCAACGCCTTCACGACTGCTTTCGCGACCAGCCTGTCCAACCTGTAGAGGTCAGCCAAGCAACACACTCGAACATCCGGACCTCGCGACCGTCATGTTTTTCATAGGCGAGACGGTATCCGGGCGCCTATTACACCGGCCTACGACGGAGCCGTTCCGGTTCGGCGCCGTTCCACCAATTAGAGGCTTGATTGCGCAACGTTTGGAAGACACACACAAAGAAGAGAAACACACCACAGAGCGCTACTTGCGACTAGTTGCTAGTTAACTAGTTAACTAGCTAGTTAGCTAGTTAGCTAGTTAACTAGTTGCAAGTAGCGCTCTGTGGTGTGTGTTTCTCTTCTGTGTGTGTTGTCCAAATGTTGCGCAATCAACCCTCTAATATGCTATACCAACACGCCCAGTCCACAACCTTGGCACGTTCCACCAAGACTTTTGTCATTGCGCAGCACAGATGTGACGAGACAGTCGCTATAGACCGCCTCAAGCCGGCCTACGTGAAGACACCAGTCTCCCATCTGCACCTCCAGAACAAGGATTCCCCAGTGCATTACCTTCTCTTACAATCTCTGAACGTCCGCGTCGCATCCATTTCATGCTTGCGGTCTAGCTGTAGCACCCGCATCTGCTAAAATGCCAGGTGGCACCCACAGCTAGAACAACAAGGATATAAAGATGGTAGTGGGGCGAGCTCTTCATCTTACGCTTCGGTAGTTCTTTCTTTCGCGCTCCACAGGACCTTAATTCTGTGCTTACGAAGCAGAATTTTGATTTAGAGCCCTGACTTTTCGCAAATATTTCCGAAAATAGGCAGAGTAAAAAGTCGCTGTTTCGCCCGAAAGGCGAAGCATCGATTGCGATAGCAAATCAGCGAATAGCTATACGAAGTAAGAATAGTAGTTTTATCGCTCGTATAAAGTTGTAAACACAGGCGCACTCACTAAATTAAGAAGCATGCTGTCATGCGCGCGCAAGCACACATGAACACATCTGACTCGACGACCTCGGGAACTCGCTGGCAAAACGCTGGCGTGAGGAAGCGTGGAAGCAGCAGCGAGCGCATTGACCTTCGTGCTACGTCTCGCATCAACGCGAACTAAGGCGCGAAAACACAGCACGCGGCAGGTCTCTCTCTAGGGTTGGGGTTGAGGATTTGGCGAGTTGGTATTGCATTCTAAAACTGGTACAGCGCAACACAGACGGACGGACGTATAGACGTATAGACGTATAGACGTACAGACGTACAGACGTATAGACGTACAGACGGACGGACGGACGGATAGATAGATAGATAGATAGATGGATAGATGGATAGATGGATAGATGGATAGATAGATAGATAGATAGATAGATAGATAGATAGATAGATAGATAGATAGATAGATAGATAGATAGATAGATAGATAGATAGATATTCTACGTTGCGCTGTACCAGTTTTAGGACTCTCTCCCCGTCTCAGATGGCTTTCAAGATACAGCGCCCGGGTAGCACGCACGCGCGGCCGCCTGGTCTTAAAATCCCTGAATAAAACTAAAAGGTAGCGACATACTTTATCTTGCTGCCGCCGCCGCTGCTGCGAGGATCGTGCGAGGAGGCAGGAGGGAAGGTCTGCGTCTCCCAATTGGTTGAGCGCCGTCACGTGGTATTTTTCGCTCCCTTTTCTCTTTTTCTTCTTTTCCGCGTCTCGGTGCACTCAACACCATGACAGTTGGCCCTATGGTTGGCCATCGAGTTTCCGCGGCGATTCTTTCGCAAATTATATTGCATGTTTTGGCTAAGTTTTCGGCTAACCGCGTTATTGAATAACTCACTTTTTGTTTTGTTTTATGTTAGGGATTGATTTTAATAGAACTGGAGGTGCAAACGTGTACGAACGGAGCTTTTTTCTTTGTTTACGGGGTACGCAGCTCAGGCATGGGTAATAAGCTTATGCATGGGTGCTATTCTCGCTGCTCGTTAAGATTTGTTTTTCTGATGACGCTATCGTCAACAGGTGTATGAAGCTATGGAGTGCGTAGGCTGTGTTCTGTCATATATCGTGATAGAAAGGTAACACGTGTTATTCCATGCTTTTTTTAGGCGCTGTAAATACATTTTGCGAGGACAAGCTGTTCACTACCAGCGCAAATGATTTTGACAGGCCGCCATTGGAATCTGAACCTGGCAACGTTTAACGTTAGAACGTTATCTAGTGAGGCGAGTCTAGCAGTATTATTGGAGGAATTAGGGGGTAGTAAATGGGATATAATAGGGCTCAGTGAGGTTAGGAGGACAAAAGATGCATATACAGTGCTAAAAAGCGGGCACGTACTGTGCTACCGGGGCTTAGCGGAGAGACGAGAACTAGGAGTCGGATTCCTGATTCATAAGGAAATAGCTGATAACATACACGAATTCTATAGCATTAACGAGAGGGTGGCAGGTCTTGTTGTGAAACTTAATAAGAGGTACAAATTGAAGGTGGTACAAGTCTATGCCACTACATGCAGTCATGATGACCAGGAAGTCGAAAGCTTTTATGAAGACGTGGAATCGGCGTTGGGTAAAGTCAAAACAAAATACACTATACTGATGGGCGGCTTCAATGCCAGGGTAGGCAAGAAGCAGGCTGGAGACAAGTAAGTGGGGGAATATGGCATAGGCTCTAGGAATAGCAGAGGAGAGTTATTAGTAGAGCTTGCAGAACAGAATAATATGCGGATAATGAATACCTTTTGCCGCAAGCGGGTTAGCCGAAAGTGAACGTGGAGGAGCCCGAATGGTGAGGCTAGAAATGAAATCGACTTCATACTCTGCACGAACCCTGGCATCATACAAGATGTAGACGTGCTCGGCAAGGTACGCTGCAGTGACCATAGGATGGTAAGAACTCGAATTAGCCTAGACTTGAGGAGGGAACGGAAGAAACTGGTACACAAGAAGCCAATCAATGAATTAGCGGTAAGAGGGAAACTAGAGGAATTCCGGATCAAGCTACAGAACAGGTATTCGGCTTTAACTCAGGAAGAGGACCTTAGTGTTGAAGCAATGAACGACAATTTCATGGGCATCATTAAGGAGTGCGCAATAGAAGTCGGTGGTAACGCCGTTAGATAGGAAACCAGTAAGCTATCACAGGAGACGAAAGATCTGATCAAGAAACGCCAATGTTTGAAAGCCTCTAACCCTACAGCTAGAATAGAACTGGCAGAACTTTCTAAGTTAATCAACAAGCGTAAGACAGCGGACATCAGGAACTATAATATGGATAGAATTGAACAGGCTCTCAGGAATGGAGGAAGCCTAAAAACAGTGAAGAAGAAACTAGGAATGGGCAAGAATCAGATGTGTGCGTTGAGAGACAAAGCCGGCAATATCGTTACTAATATGGATGAGATAGTTCAAGTGGCTGAAGAGTTCTATAGAGATTTATACAGTACCAGTGGCACCCACGACGATAGTGGAAGAGAGAATAGCCTAGAGGAATTCGACATCCCACAGGTAACGCCAGACGAAGTAAAGAAAGCCTTAGGAGCTATGCAAAGGGGGAAGGCAGCTGGGGAGGATCAGGTAACAGCAGATTTGTTGAAGGATGGTGGTCAGATTGTTCTAGAGAAACTGGCCACCCTGTATACGCGATGCCTCATAACCTCGAGCGTTCCGGAATCTTGGAAGAACGCTAACATAATCCTAATCCATAAGAAAGGGGACGCCAAAGACTTGAAAAATTATAGACCGATCAGCTTACTGTCCGTTGCCTACAAAGTATTTACCAAGGTAATCGCAAATAGAATCAGGAACACCTTAGACTTCTGTCAACCAAAGGACCAGGCAGGATTCCGTAAAGGCTACTCAACATATTCACACTATCAATCAAGTGATAGAGAAATGTGCAGAATATAACCAACCCTTATATGTAGCTTTCATTGATTACGAGAAAGCGTTTGATTCAGTCGAAACCTCAGCAGTCATGGAGGCATTACGGAATCAGGGTGTAGATGAGCCATATGTAAAAATACTGGAAGATATCTATAGCGGCTCCACAGCCACCGTAGTCCTCCGCAAAGAAAGCAACAAAATCCCAATAAAGAAAGGCGTCAGACAGGGAGATACGATCTCTAAAATGCTATTGACACGTGTACTTGTCTTTATCGGGCGACACGTTTTGCCGCCTAACAAATGTTATCGCACAGCGCGGGACGCGCCTGCATGTATCCGAAGTTTCTGGATACAGTTTCTTAAGTGTAGGATGTCTATCCTACACTTAAGTTCTCTCTCTTTCTCTTTCACTCCCCATTCCCCTCCCCACGTGTAGGGTAGCAAACTGGACTCAGTCTGGTTAACCTCCCTGCCTTTCCGTCTTCCCTTCTCTCTCTCTCTCTCTTCTGGAAAGTTATCGATGCTTCTATATCCGCTGTCTGTTGTCGCCGAACCTTGTGTTATCTGATTTCATCGCTTGACACGAATGGTGTAGAACTTTGTAGAAGGCATGCGGGTCCCAACGATTAATCTGGAACATTCGATGACTGCTGTATAAAAGCCGACGCGCTAGACCCGCTGATCAGATTTTCGACGATCGCCGACCGCGTTCGCCGCTATCGTTGTGCTATAAGTGTAGCCTCTTTTGTGGGCACAGGTTCGCCCAATAAAAGTTAGTTTTGTGTTTCACAGTATTGCTACTGCGTTCTTTGACGTCACGACCACGTGACATCTGGTGGAGGTGTTTGTGCGTTCATGTACCGAACGCCCCCGCAAAGCCGCGATCCAAGCCCGAAGCCCGACGACAAAACCAACGTCGCCCAAGACCAGCGTGCTAGCCGCCGACTGCAAGGACTGCCCCCAGAGCACGGACTTCTACCTGAGACGAGCAGGAAGATTGCCACCAAGTCCACCCCAATGGCAGCCCCAACGTCCCCCGTCGTGCTGCAGCAGCCCAGGGAGCCTCCGACGTTCCGCGGTTCAACTTTCGAGGACCCAGAAAGCTGGCTTGAGACGTATGAGAGGGTCGCTACGTTTAACAACTGGAACAGCGACGACAAACTGCGATATGTCTTCTTCGCATTGGAAGACGCGGCCAGGACGCGGTTCGAGAACCGAGAAGCCACCTTAACGACCTGGGAACTTGGCCGTAGCGGCTTCTTGCAAACATTTACAAGCGTCGTGCGAAAAGAGTGAGCCCAAGCTCTACTGGAGACCAGAGCGCAGCTGCCGAATGAGACGATTGCGATCTTCACTGAAGAAATGAGCCGTCTTTTCCGCCACGCCGACCCGGAAATGTCCGAGGAGAAGAAAGTCCGCCTGCTCATGCGTGGTGTAAAGGAGGAACTTTTCGGTGCAATGATACGAAGCCCACAGACGACCGTAGAAGAGTTCCTTCGCGAGGCTACGAGCATTGAGAAGACACTCGAAATGCGGAACCGGCAATTCAACCGCCGCACGAGCTCGACAAACTACGCCGGAGTTCACTCCCTGGCCACCGACGACCTGCGCGAGACCATCAGGGCAGTCGTACGAGAGGAGCTTCAAAGGATCTTCCCTTCATCGCAACCTCAAAAGGCCACAGTCGCCGAAATTGTCAGAGAAGAAGTTCAGCGATCGCTCGGAGTTCCCGAGTTACAACCAAAATCATCGCAGCCCCAGCCAGAAGCGATGACCTACGCCGCCGTCGCCCGCCGTCCAGGTCCCCCTCCACGACCGCGCCAGGGCCCTGCAACGCCGCAATTCCGTCGACCACCGCCGCCGCCGCCAGCACGCCCACCCGTCGCCCAGCGCAGCTACCCGAGAAAGACAGATATTTGGCGAGCCCCCGACCACCGCCCGCTCTGCTATCACTGCGGAGGAGCCGGCCATGTGTATCGCCGATGCCCATACCGCGACATGGGACTGATAGGGTTCGCCGTCAACGCGCCGCGTCCGCAGCTTGGAGAGCGCCCACGTGACATCGCCGACTACCTCGCCGCTACTCAATGGAGCCCTCGGCGACCATCCCGTTCGCCGTCACCAGGCCGCTACCTGTCGCCGCAGCGCCGACCATACACCGGCCCAGCCCGGGGCCGCTCTGCGAGCCCATATCCGGAAAACTAAAAGCAGCAACCGATGGAGGTGCGGTTGCTGTTCGTCGAACTGATGAAGATCCTCCGCCGCCGACGAATACGACGAAGAAACCATCTCCACGACCTAATGACGACACGCCGCCGTCCCGAAAAAGTCGGGAAGCCAAGACTACACCGAGGAAAGAAGACTTGACGACGCAACGTTCCAGATTCAGTTCAACACGTCGCAGCCGTGATCCGACGCCAAGACCCAACTGCAACACCACACAAAGAACCACCGACCTCGACGTGCTTCTCGACGGCCACGCAGTCACTGCCTTAGTCGACACAGGGGCCGATTACTCTGTAATGAGTGGACATATCGCCGCCCAATTGAAGAAGGTTAAGGCTGCATGGGAGTGTCCCCAAATTCGGACCGCTGGAGGACACCTCACTACGCCAACTGGAATCTGCACGGCAAGAATTACCGTTCATGACCGGACTTTCCCTGCCACCTTCGTTATCATCCAACAGTGTTCGCGAGACGTCATTCTCGGCATGGACTTCCTGAACCAACACGGCGCAATCATTGACCTGAAGTCGAAGTCCATAACGCTGTCGGAAGATCGAGTGATACCGCCGGAGAGCTCTAGTAGTCACCATGCCTTAAGTGTGTTCGAAAGTCAAGTCAGCATCCCGCCTCGCTCCAGCATTGTCATATCCGTAGGCACCAAAACGCCTGCCGACGTAGAAGGCGTCATCAAGGGTGACCAACGTCTACTGCTAGACCGTGAAATTTGCGTCGCCAGAGGGATCGCTCGACTGCATCGAGGGAAAACTGAAGTGTTGCTGACAAACTTCAGCCAGGAGTTCAAGCACATCAACAAGGGCACGACGATCGCGTACATCGAGGAAATTCTGGAAACCATTAATGCGTTTGTCCTCTCGGATTCCGCCGCATCTACCCCGACGACCATGGTTCCCGAACCAGACTACGACATTAATCCAAGTCTTCCCGTGATTAAGCAACAGCAGCTCAGAAGTCTGCTCCAACGATACAAAGGCTGCTTTTTGACGTCATCGAGGATTCGACAAACACCAGTCGCCAAGCATCGCATAATAACCGAGGAGAGCGCTCGACCACTCCGCCAGAGCCCTTACCGAGTTTCGACGCGAGAACGCGAAGCTATAAGACACCAAGTCGACGAAATGCTGCGCGACGACATCATCCAGCCGTCGAAAAGCCCGTGGGCGTCTCCAGTTGTTTTAGTGAAGAAAAAGGACGGAACCCTACGTTTCTGCGTCGATTATCGTCGATTGAACAAAATCACGAAGAAAGACGTATACCCCCTCCCACGGATAGACGACGCATTGGATCGGCTCTGCAATGCTAAATACTTCTCATCGATGGACCTCAAGTCTGGCTACTGGCAAATAGAAGTCGACGAGAGAGACGCGAAAAGACCGCCTTCATCACGCCAGACGGCCTCTACGAGTTCAAGGTCATGCCATTCGGACTCTGCTCGGCGACTGCAACTTTCCAGCGCGTCATGGACACGGTGTTAGCAGGATTGAAGTGGCAGGCCTGCCTTGTTTACTTGGATGACGTCGTCGTCTTCGCCGAAAATTTCGACGATCACCTTAGCCGGCTCGCGACAGTACTAAAGGCCATCAAGTCATCAGGGCTCACTCTTAAGCCAGGAAAGTGCCGCTTCGCTTACGATGAGCTTCTGTTCCTAGGCCACGTCATCAGAAAGTCTGGAGTTCGCCCCGACCCGCAGAAGACGGCTGCCATTGCAAAGTTCCCGTAGCCCATCGACAAGAAGGCAGTGCGTAGGTTTCTTGGCATGTGTGCCTACTACTGGCGATTTGTCAAGGATTTTTCACGTATTGCTGAGCCGCTGACACAGCTAGCTAAATATGACGTCGAGTTCAAGTGGGAAACGCCGCAGGCCGACGCATTTCAAGAACTCAAACGACGCATGCAGTCGCCGCCGGTACTTGCGCACTTCGACGAGTACGCCGATACAGAAGTCCATACTGACGCCAGTAGTCTAGGCCTCGGTGCCGTGCTAGTCCAGAGAAAAGATGGTCATGAACACGTGATAGCTTACGCTAGCCGGTCGTTGTCAAAAGCGGAAGGCAATTATTCTACAACCGAAAAGGAATGCCTCGCCATCGTTTGGGCTACAGCGAAATTTCGCCCGTACCTATATGGCAGGCCATTCAAAGTCGTCAGCGACCATCACGCTTTGTGTTGGCTAGCGAATTTAAAGAATCCTTCAGGACGGCTGGCGCGGTGAAGCCTAACACTGCAAGAATATGATATCATTGTAACCTATAAGTCCGGACGAAAACACTCTGATGCCGATTGCCTATCACGCGCCCCCATTGACTCGCCGCCACAAGATGACGAAGATGACGACGCCTTCCTCGGCATATTAAGCGCAGAAGACTTCGCTGAACAGCAGCGAGCAGACCCAGAGTTGAAAAACCTCATCGAGTATTTGGAAGGGCACACCAACGTTGTCCCTAGGGCATTTAAGCGAGGATTATCTTCGTTCTCGCTTCAAAACAACCTACTCGTAAAGAAGAACTTCTCACCAGTGCGCGCCAACTACCTTCTTGTTGTCTCGTCAGGACTGCGTCCAGAAGTATTGCACGCCCTACACGACGATCCAACCGCTGGGCACCTTGGATTCTCCCGGACGCTGTCGAGGATACAGGAAAGGTATTATTGGCCGCGCCTGACCGCCGACGTCGCCCGTTATGTCAGAACATGCCGAGACTGTCAGCGACGCAAGACACCACCGACAAGACCAGCCGGATTACTACAGCCAATCGAGCCTCCTTGCCGACCATTCCAGCAGATCGTGATGGATTGTTGGGACCCTTTCCGACGTCAACAACCGGAAATAAGTGGATCGTCGTGGCGACGGCCTACCTCACCCGCTTCGCTGAAACTAAAGCACTGCCGAAAGGTAGCGCCGCCGAAGTAGCGAAATTCTTTGTCAAAAGCATCCTGCTGCGACATGGTGCCCCAGAAGTCCTCATCACCGACAGAGGAACGGCCTTTACAGCGGAGCTCACCCAAGCCATTCTGCAATACAGTCAGACAAGGCACAGGAGGACAACTGCCTACCACCCACAGACGAATGGTCTTACGGAGCGGCTGAATAAGACCCTCGCCGACATGCTAGCAATGTACGTCGACGTCGAACACAAGACCTGGGATGCCGTCCTGCCGTACGTAACATTCGCTTACAACATGGCGGTGCAAGAAACAACACAGATCACGCCGTTCAAGTTGGTTTACAGCAGGAACCCGACGACGACGCTCGACGCCATGCTGCCGCACGTAACTGACGAAGAGAATCTTGACGTCGCTACCTATCTCCAGCGCGCCGAAGAAGCCCGACAGCTCGCCCGCCTGCGAAACAAGAACCAGCAGAGGACCGACAGCCGACACTACAACCCCCGACGACGCTTCGTCGAGTACCAGCCCGGCGACCGTGTTTGGGTATGGACCCCGATACGCCGACGAGGACTGAGTGAGAAACTATTGCGACGCTATTTCGGACCCTACAAGGTCATCCGACGTATTGGCGCACTGGACTATGAGGTCGTGCCAGACGGCATTTCGCATTCACAGCGACGTCGCGCACGACCTGAAATGGTCCACGTGGTGCGTCTTAAACCGTTTTATGGAGGCTAATGAAATTTCCTTATTTTGTTTTTTTTTCTTTGCTACGAGTGCTTATTTATTACTTTCGTTTGTTTGCAGCATCGGGTCGATGCTTTTTAGGAGGGGGGTATTGACACGTGTACTTGTCTTTATCGGGCGACACGTTTTGCCGCCTAACAAATGTTATCGCACAGCACGGGACGCGCCTGCATGTATCCGAAGTTTCTGGAAAGTTATCGATGCTTCTATATCCGCTGTCTGTTGGCGCCGAACCTTGTGTTATCTGATTTCATCGCTTGACACGAATGGTGTAGAACTTTGTAGAAGGCATGCGGGTCCCAACGATTAATCTGGAACGTTCGATGACTGCTGTATAAAAGCCGACGCGCTTGACCCGCTGATCAGATTTTCGACGATCGCCGACCGTGTTCGCCGCTATCGTTGTGCTATAAGTGTAGCCTCTCCTGTGGGCACAGGTTCGCCCAATAAAAGTTAGTTTTGTGTTTCACAGTATTGCTACTGTGTTCTTTGACGTCACGACCACGTGACACTATTCACAGCATGTTTGCAGGAGGTATTCAGAGACCTGGAGTGGGAAAAATTGGGGATAAAAGTTTATGGAGAATACCTTAGCAACTTGCGATTTGCTGATGATATTGCCTTGCTTAGTAACTCAGGAGACCAATTGCAATGCATGCTCACTGGCCTGGAGAGGCAAAGCAGAAGGGTGGGTCTGAAAATTAATTTGCAGAAAACTAAAGTAATGTTTACCAGTCTCGGAAGAGAACAGCAGTTTACGATAGGTAGCGAGGCACTGGAAGTGGTAAGGGAAAACATCTACTTAGGGCAGGTAGTGACCACGTGTCCGGATCATGAGACTGAAATAACCAGAAGAATAAGAATGGGCTGGGGTGCGTTTGGCAGGCATTCTCAAATCATGAACAGCAGGTCGCCACTATACCACAAAAGGAAAGTGTATAACAGCTGTGTGTTACCAGTACTCACATATGCGGCAGAAACCTGGAGGCTTACGAAAAGGGTTCTGCTGAAATTGAGGACGACGCAACGAGCTATGGAAAGAAGAATGATGGGTGTAACGTTAAGGGATAAGAAAAGAGCAGATTGGGTGAGGCAACAAACGCGGGTAAACGACATCTTAGTTGAAATCAAGAAAAAGAAATGGGCATGGGCCGGACATGTAATGAGGAGGGAAGATAACCGATGGTCATTAAGGGTTACGGACTGGATTCCAAGGGAAGGGAAGCGTAGCAGGGGGCGGCAGAAAGTTAGGTGGGCGGATGACATTAAGACGTTTGCAGGGACAACATGGCCAGAATTAGTTCATGATCGGGGTAGTTGGAGAAGTATGGGAGAGGCCTTTGCCCTGCAGTGGGCGTAACTGGCGTAACTGGCAGTGGGCGTAATGTTTGCATCCTACAAAACCGTTAGTTCAAGAAAGCAGAATAATTAACGTCAAAAATCTTTACGCATACCGTCTTCTACACCAATTACAATTTGCAGATAACAAAACCATACAATTCCTAAAAAAATTTGTCAGCCTCGTAGAACGACCCAGCACCCGTGTAACACGAGGATCGGAAAAATGGATGATGAGGCACCATCGAACAAATTACTTTATGCAAACTATGACATACAACGTACCCGCGCAATTAAATCAACTGCAGAAATGTGTAAATGGAGATACGGTACTAACACGCATGCTATTTCGCGATATCTTTGTCTTTGATAAATTTCACCTGACTGTTTAAAATTTGTAAATTAGTTGGTTTTCATACCTATTCACAATGTACTCATCACATGTATATTCATTTCATTTCTTTTAAGTTGCACGTGCACGTTCTTTACTGTTTAACTTCCTTTTAATTATTGCTTGCAATAATATTCATTTTTTAAAGTGTAACAGTAAATATTTCCGTGGCGCTAACGTTATCCACCCGAATTTCAATGCGCTCTTGATGATTATGTATGTATAAAGATCTATTCATGCCCAGGAAAGTGGATATGTACCGCGTGTTGTATTACTGCAGCTACTTACGAAAGCTTATTGTTTGCACTGCGGATGTGTGCGATGCTGATGTTGCCTGGTGGGGGCCCCCTGGCCTCGTCAAGCTGTATGTTTACAGCTTTCTTGCCAGGGTGGCCTTCAACACTGTACCTTGTACATGTTGTAAATAAACTTGACTTGACCTGACTAGGCCGATGATGATGCTGATGATGATGATGATGATGATGATGATGATGATGATGATGATGATGATGATGATGATGATGATGATGAGCAGGTTTTCTCCGCTTCGCCGACCCGGCAGGATAAAGTGGTGCATGAGTTTGTTGGCTCAAATTGACTTGGAACTGCTCAAAGGAGGGAAGTGCTCATTTATGGAAACCATTTCCATGTATAACTTCCCTCCTTGCATACACTTTGTTCACAAAGGAAGTACATCTTCCCCTGTGATGTTTGCGCTTGAGCCAACTGCACCAGTATGTCATAAAAGCGTAGTCGACTTTTGGCGACTTTTTTGGCTACTTTTCGGAATTTTTCGGCTACTTTTTCTTCCGAAGACCTGGCAACCCTGCTGCGGGGTCTCGACGGTATACTATACTCGACGGATTGCAAGGCGTTCGCTTGAGCGCAAACTCTCCGGAAAATTTTGTCTCGCCCGTGTAGGATTCCGAGCAGCATGCGTATGGTTCTTTGTGGACCAAGCGTCTCACGTTTTCTTCGATATTCTTTCAGTAGCCACATTACGTGCCCAAAGTAAGCATTCGATTAAGACCAACATGCTTTCCTTTGCGTTTTCTCATTTCCGTGACCCCGCCCCACAATAGAAAACAAGACATTGTTGCGGGGCAGCAAATTGTCGCAGGGCGAAAGTTCGATTTTGTTACCACTTCTTTGGCGGAAAGTATAATGGGCCACGGGACGCTTCGGTTGCCGTATACTCTTATTATGTTAGTGCGGTAGCAATTATATGGACACTCCAGGCGCATTACTGCCATCGCCGTCGCCGTCATGTTTCATATAAAGTCCAAGGGCGATAGCATCCTGACCGCGAGCCGTGTGCTGTATGTACGAGGGAAATCGTTGGGGGGGGGGGGGGGGTTGAGGGGGAGGGGTGGCATGGGTGAGCCGACAATGGTGGCTCAGTATTGTGTGCTCAAGGGAGAAAAGCGGAGAGGAAGTGCGCCACCTCCTGTGAGTGGAGGGAAGGGGCACTGTGATCTGTGAATCTGTGGTTGCTCAACATGTTCTAAAGCAGCAGAAGCTTGATGTGGGCGAGTTGGTTTTGCATACTTGAAGAAAAGAGCGCTACGAAGACGCGGACTAAAAGAGGAACATGTACGACGACAAAGCGCCTTGTCCGTCGTAAATGTTCCTCTTTTAGTCTGCGTCTTCGTAGCGCACTCAGCATGTTCATTTGCCTTGATTGGCGTATCATATACAGTGACATTTTTTTAGATACGTGGATTTATTGGAGACTTGGGCGTATATTTAAACATCTTGTTGTGACGTTTTGTGTATACGTGCAGTGAACTTTGTTTCCAGTGACACTTTTTTGCCCTTTATCAAGCTGTATCTTCGTATTTGTATGTTCCATTGTATTTTCGAATTTCTAATGTACGAGGGCGAGTCAAATGAAAGTGAGCCAATGAACCCCGCGCAGTATTGGTTCTTTGCGTTATCTGCGAAGCATGCGCGTAGCACACAGGCATCTCTCATTTACAAGTGACAGGTAGGTGTGAGGATAAATGTTCTTTAATGCTCTCATAGACTGAGTTGAACATGGTTGCGTGACATAATGGACGCCCCAATAGCTGAACAGCGTGATCTCGTCAGGTTTTTGGCAGCTGATGGTGTTTCCCAAAAAGAAATTAGTAACCGTATAGCTGCCGTGTACGTTGAACGTTGCATTTCAGTGGCCACTTTGAAGGGTTGGTGCAAACGGTTCAAAGAAGGGTGTGGAAGTTGCAAAGACGATCGTAGACAGGGCCAAAGCCACCATGCAATCACCTCCAACACAATTGCAAAGGCTGATGAGCTGATTAGACAAAAGTGGAAGATAAGCATAGATGAATTGGCAGGGCGTGTGCACATCGGTCTCGGTTCGGTTCACACCATAATTCATGAACTTCAAGGTTATCGGCTCTTGTATGCGCAATGGATGTCTAATATTTTAAACCACCGCCAGAAGACTGAGAGGTTCTGCACTGCCTTTACTCACTTAATCCGGTATCACAATTAGGGTGATGACTTTTTGTCTGCAATTCATGGTGCCGAATCATGGTGCCACTACTACGAGCCTGACACACGACGGCAAAGCTTACAGTGGAAACATTTGAATTCACCAGCCCCAAAGAAAGCAATTGAAGGCCGTCATTTCTGCCAGAAAAGCGTTGTTGACATTTTTTTTTCTTTTTTATCGTCAGGGGCCGTAATTATTGGAACTTGCTAAACCTGGAGACACTATCAATCGTATCGGATATTGTGAAACGCCGGATCGGCTGCGTGTCGCAGTCAAAAACAAACGACGTAGAAAATTCAGGAATGGTGTCATCTTGCTCCACGACAATTTCGGTCCCCACTTCGCTGATGTGGTTAATGCAAAACTGGCAAAGTTCAAGTGGGAAACACTGCAACATCCACCATACAGCCCAGACCTGTCGACTTGCGACTTCCGCATTTTGAAGCAACTGAAGAAACAGCTCAAGGCAACCAGATTCGTGTCGGACGATGACGTGAACTAGTCAGTTAGACTTTTTGAAGCGGCAACACAAGAAGTTTTATGAGACGATAATCACGTGACTCGTTAGTCAGTGGGACAACTGTCTAAATGCTCATGGAGACTACTTTTAAATAAAGTACGCCATTTGTCATATATTCGCATTGGCTCACTTTCATTTGACTCGGCTTTTTATATGGGTTCTCTGTTGCGACTATAACTTTGGTGCAATTACAATAAACGACCGGTGACAGCATTGGTGACAATACATTTGAACAAAGGATAGCGTCATTGAGATCTTTCCCTGACCGTTGCATATGTACAAAAATGTAAACAAGGTTTTTGAATGACAAAAGTTTCATTAAAATATTTGTCCTCAACCTGTTCATTTCATGGCCCTTACTTTTTTTTCATATCAGGGACATGCACTGCTTTGCTGGTTTCAAACCGATATAGTTCTAAAGTTCATGTGAAATTTTCTTTACTTATTAAATAGAGAGAAAACATGGAAGCATTGATATCCATTCTTTCGAGCACAATTTTTTAGGCATACGTGTATATTATTTTATGAAAATATACATATTTTACTTGTCTCAACAGTGCGCGCCGTTCAAGAATTCGTTTGCAGCATCTTTGGCAATGGCAATGCAGTTATTGTTAATGTAATTTGATGCCTCGACAAATTCTATAAGAATGAGCCCGAGCAAAAGCGTGAGCCCTCCCCCCCCCCCCTCCCTCTAACGAAATTTCTGGCTACGCCACTGATCAACATCAACAGGTACACTTTGTAGAAGGGTGATATATTTTTTTAATGCTCAGTTGGAGTTGTAAACTAGTTTCTTCAGTTTCTTGAAACCTTGATGTTCTCACGAGCTTTTTTCTAAAGTAATTTGAAGGCCTAAACCAAAAATCTACTGTTTGCAGTCGGTAGATTTTGTTTCATGTAAATGCAACACACGTCATTAATTTCAGTGCAGTGAATGCTAAGCAAAGCGAGTTCTACGTTTACATGCATTCAGATAGGAAATCCTGAGGTGAAGCTTCCGCTGAACCAGACAAAAGTCTAGGATGGCTACCCTACGCGGGAGAAAGGGGAAGAGACAGATAGGAATATGCGATGATGATAATTATGATTAATATTTATTGGCATTTTCTTTGAAGTGGGGGAAGGGGCAAATCATCACCTAGCCTGCTTGAGTTACTCAGGTATGTTGTCATTGTTCTTCCTTCCAGCATTCTTGTATACATCTCGTTTTCTTCTCTATCTACCTTGTACCGCTGCACTCGCGCGCGGACAGCACCACGCAGTCAAAGGAGCTGGCATGCGAGCCAGCTATTCTCAACGTGCGTAAAAGTGCTTTCACTGCATTTCGGATCGATTATTGGTAAGGACGGCATTGCACTGACGCCTGCACAGACAGTGGACGATTGTCTAGTCGCCGCAATGCATTGGATGATGATGGTAAATCAAATCAAGAAGATGTCACAATAAGCGGTCGAGATTCCTTTTGCCCCTGCTGCCATCAGACGCACCACTGTCGGTCACTGCAATCAGTTCTAAACAAGTTCTCGTCGAGGCCACAATCGAAACGGAAGAGATGTCTCGTGTCCGAGCATTCCTGGTCGGAGTTGCAGCGAAGAGTTATCGTGCCGCATTCCATCCGGCTAACGAGAGCGCAGGTGCCCCTCGGCGAAGCTGCCTCGCAGCGTTTGCACTAGAAAACAGAATCGGAACGCAGTGGTGGGACGAAGCGAAAAGCCATACATGGCTAGTTCGAGATTTATAGGAGCTCGTGAAGGAAAACGTGTGAATTAAGCCAATCAAAAATTAACAGCACTGAAGAACAGAGTGATGTTGCACCAATTCGCAATATTTGGTGCAAAAGTATTTCAACGTGCTTCGCCTATGGTTGTGCGTTAAGTACAGCGATTTGATTATCAGCGCCTGTAACTTGTAGGCGAATGGTTAAGTGAGGAAGACGCTGTCGCCGTGCTTCTTCTTTTTCTGATTTAGTTGGGCTTGTTTATGTTTTGTATGCCTATCATTGCCTGTATTTCTGACAGTGCATTGCTCTGTTCACTTATTGCTCACTTGAATTTCAAATTCTGGCACGATTTACCTTATGTTATCTTAATTTCAATGTGCATCAATTTTTGTATAGTTATTGTATGGTTAAATTTTACCCTGTAGGGATTAATAGTATACCCTAAATAAATTAGTAAATTAAAACTATGATGCAATGAATTTTTCTATAGCGTCTCATGTTTAAAGTGCTCGAAGTCCAATTGCATAGAGTTAAGCTTCTTCCTGACCATAATATTGTCGCGAGATGAAAGGCAAGAGAAGTACAACGGCAGCGATGTTTATAAAGGCACCACTTTGAACTATGTCGCTTTGAACATGAACTCTTGCTAAGCTTCTCTGAACCTTATCAATGTGAACTTCAGCGTTGTGAACGCGGCCCTTAATGATATATCTTACCAGGCTTTATAAGTGTGTCCCAGCTAAGTTTAGCCAGAGTTTAAAAATATGCGAAAGCCTCGTAGCTGGACAGAACCAAGATAATGTTGCTTGCCGTCGCTTAGAGAAACTGAAATTATTTTTTATTCCGCCTAATTAGATGATTAGTGTTAATTAACTAATCAGCTTCTCAAATGTCATAATTAGATGAAAAGTGTCAATGAGAAAATTGTGGAGCGACATGAAAAAAAATTGGAGGACGCTTAAGCTTCGCCTTCAAGAGTGGAACGCGACAGCGTTCCCGTCGACCCGCCAAGTGGTGTAAGACAATGGGCTACTGCGCAGTGACTACGCGCCCCGCATCGGACGCGGTGAGCGTCGAGCAACGCAGCGTTCGGCGCGGCAACGAAATGTGTGCCTGTGCAAGCGACGCACGCCTGAGCCTTAGAAACAGCTCGTTTCTAAGGCAACACCGCGTTCACTAGAGGCGCTTTTGTAGCGCTTTGAAGCATCGAGCTCGTGGCTCAGTGGTAGCGCCTCCGTCTCACACTCCGGAGACCCTGGTTCGATTCCCACCCAGCCCATCTTGCAAGTTGTTTTTATTCATGAAGTGCCTGCTTGGATTTATCGCTCACGGCCAACGCCGCTGACGCCGACGCTGACACCGACGCCGACGACACCGGCTTTTCTGCGACACGAGCTCCTTAACGTTATCGCGTCAAAACTCCCGATACAGCTTTCTGTTGCGCAACTCAAGGCACATTGCGTGTATTCGTGGGCCTCTTTCACGCTCGGAAAAACACTTTTATGTAGCACGTATTGAGCAAGGGAAAGCTGTATCGGGAGTTTTTCATGTCGCTCTACAATTTTCTCATTGACACTTTTAATCTAACTATAATATTTTTTAAGTTGACCCATAATTAGGACTAATTATGAAAATTTTAAATTAAATAAAGATAAAAATATATAATTGGGTGGAATGAAAAAATTAGTAATTGGAGTATCTCCAAGCGACGGCAAACAACATTACTTTGGTTCTGTCCAACCACGTGGCATTCGCATATTTTTAAACTCTAACTAAAGTTAGTGGGACACCCTTTATATCTGCTGAATATATCTGGTTTTTATTTTCACGAGCTTTGCTGGTTTGTACGTGAGTGGTGAAACTACGCTGCCTGAATTTGTAAGACAGAGAAAGAGAGATTGTAAAGAGGAAGAGGCGCTATTTTCTGCAACCTTTTAGGCAGCACGACTCAGCGCCTAAATGAATTTGTAAACGAAGTGAGACGAACCTTCTGTCTGCTTTCCCTCAAACCTTTGGCACAACGCCAAGCGAAAGTGCGACTGAGTTTCGATCATATCGCAAGGAACGCTGGAAGAAAAGTATAGGAGCGTGGGGTGGCATATACAGGGTGCGTTCTGGTAAACACTCTCCAAAAGCGCGCAGTTTGATTCGCATCAAAAAGAACAGCGCCGCGTAACGTGTCGCAGACAGCGGGTAAAAGCTCACGCTGGAGGAAGCGCTACTATAAACGCAAACTTGTGTTATGTATTTCTTACGTCGACAGTTGAAACAGAGCGATTCAACTCCTTCTATGAAGTCATGTCCATGACTATACACAAGCTTTACCCACGCGCATCGGTGCTGAGTGGGTCAGGGCCTGCAGATAACGTCGGCCCATTTCATGGAGAGATTGCGAGATTGAGGACTGCCGTCCGCTGCTTCTGTGTCACGCTAAGTTTCTACTGCGAGTAGCAAGTGAGTTCGAAATACCTCTGACCTCATTAATCGCAGGAGAAGTCGCTCTTCGATTTGCATAGTAAGCCATGGAGCGCTTGTCGATGTATTGATTTACTTGGGTGTAGTCTGCTAAGTTGGCGTCGCCGGCTTCTCGGCAGCCAGTTGGTAAAGGATGAAATGAGGACGACATGACGAGGCATGTGAGCGTTCTGGGAATGAAGTACTTCTTGCGGACAAGCATAAAAATCAGACAGCAAAACAAACAAGCAAGCAAACACACAAATAAACACAACCACCCGTCCTGCAGTTTCTGAACGTTCCAAACGAAGACCTTCCGCATGCGTGCCTGCAACACCTTGCGCTCCCGGAAAACTCAGTTATAGCCCGCAAAGAGGCTTCGCCTCTTCTTTTGCATGCGAAACTGGTTCCATAGACAAGTGGCGATATAATGCTGTTATATTGTAAGACACTCGGACTTAGCAATTCCCGGCCTTGGTGACCTGGCTAAAACCGCCTGTTGCTACAACCCACCACCGCCACAAGAAAAAAAATACAAACACCAGCGTAAAGCATTGCTTTCTTTCTGTTGTCGTCTCATTGCTTTTTCTTCCGTATGTTATGTTACATTGCACCGCATTACCTTTATTAGCAATGCACCAACTCGCCCAGCACATCACTATTCAAATTATACAAATTATTTAATTAATTAATTTATTTATTTATGCATTAATTGATTGACTAATCAACCAATTAGTTAATTAATTAGTTACGCCATGTTGTTATTCATGCAGGAAACATACCCACAAGAGCCAAACATATGTTTCACGAGATGCCTTCTGACCAACCGTGGTTGCTCAGTGGCTATGGTGTTGGACTGCTGAGCACGAGGTCGCGGGATCGCATCCCTACCACGGCGGCCGCATTTCGATGGAGGCGAAATGCGAAACACCCGTCTACTTAGATTTAGGTGCACGTTAAAGAACCCCAGCTGATCAATACTCCCGGAGTCCTCCACTACGGCGCCCGCCTCATAATCAAAGTGGTTTTGGCACGTAAACCCCCATAGCTTAGCTTAATTGAGATTCCTTCTGTCTTTGGGGTACCAAACGGTACCTAAGGCAGATCGAATGGCATACAGCATGGCTCGGCTGACGTAATGTGACTCCATAAGTGGAGTGTTTCGACATGTGTCGTCGCAGACGAGTGGAGCTACAAACTACTAATGCCTGCAGGGGTCCGTCTGGGGAGGTTAATTTGCTAAAGAACAGTGAAAGTGGAAAGGAAGATATCACCAGAGTGCTAAACATCGAGCCATTTTCAGAGAGGCCCATGATTTGACGTGTAATTATGGTACCTGTGTGGGCTTTGGCTATCTTGAGAAATCCTTGGGCATGGGGAGCTGGCTTTGATAAGGAAGTCTTCTTCGTCTTCTTCTCTCTCTCTCTCTCTATCTCTCTCCATTTCTCTCTTTCTGCGTACATGCGTGCATGCGCGCGCGCGCGCGCGCGCGCGCGCGTGTGTGTGTGTGTGTTTGTGTGTGTTTGTGTGTGTGTGTGTGTGCGCGTGCGTGCGTGCGTGCGTGCGTGCGTGCGTGCGTGCGTGCGTGCGTGCGTGCACGCGCTTAAATCTCAGTCAATCAAGTTTTGCTAGCCATTTACTCGACTGTCTCTTAGGGAGGAGGCCAGTGATGCTTGACCTGCGAGAATAAATCCAAGTGTTTCCACACTCCTGTTGTCGAGCTGACAGATTTGTTACTTTCGGTGTTTGGTTGGCCAGGACTATACTGACATTCGACGATCGTATGAATGACGCCACACCTGCCTTTGTGGTGTAGTGGCCTTGGCGTTGAGCTGCTGAGCCCGAAGGCGCGGGATCACATCCCGGCAGCGGTGGCGGCATTTCTGTGGGGGCGAAATGCGAAAGCGCCCATGTACCGTGCACTGGGTGCACGTAAAGAATACCAAGTGGTCAAAATTAATTCGGAGTCCTCCACTGCCGCATGGCTCATATTCATATAGTGCTTTTGCCCGTAAAACCCAGCAATTCAATTAATTTTCGAGCGATGTCATACAGTTTACAGGTTAGACTATACACATGCATAAAATAAACCGGCGCCCCCTGAAACCTATTTCTAAATAGCGGTATCTTATAAGCGCACAAGAAACGTTGTTGGAACAAGTAATAGCAGGCAGTGGTGAGCGCACAATTGCTGCGCATGCGCGGCGTATGATCATCATAGCAATGGTCGTCAGCGCTCAAGCACTGTTCGCTTGCCAACGTTAGGTTACGGTCGCACGTGTTGTGGCGCTATTAGTATTTTTGTGTTGCACGGGTTTAAAAATTGCACAATTACACGAAAACTTATTGCTTGCGAAAGATGAAGCGCCAACAGAAAGAGCACACCAATGAAGAAACAAACAACAGGACAAGGCGCTTTGTCCTGTTATTTGTTTCTTCATTGGTGTGATCTTTCTATTGGCGCTTCATCTTTTGAAAGCTATGAACCAACTAGCCCCACAACGTGTTATACTTAGTGTTTCGTTAAAAGTAATGTAACAATGCTAACGTCATAACAGAATATGAATGATCATTAAGTACTATCGCACTAAAAACATTTTTCGCAAACATATCGTAGTACTCTAGTTCTTCGATTTGTGGTAATCCTCAGCAGTTCCTTTTCTGCCGCTGGCACACAATCCATAAGTCTTGAAAAAAAATTACGGTGACGTTTTACTTCGTGAACGCGGGTTACGCGCAAGCGGAAGAGTAGGGCGCTTGAAAACTCGGCGGCGAGGTCGTCTGTGCACAAGAAAGTGTAGACGCGCTTTCCTATGCTCTTAATGTAAGTCACGTCGTGTTTTCCATAGGTTCGCAGCTGCAAGGACTTGAAACGCAGAAATAATGTGTACTTTTCTCAACATTTATTTGTGGCTGCGAGGTGGTGTCAAGTCGCAGAAGCGTCTTCCTGACGGCTCGAAGCGCTTTCCACTGCTTGGCACCAAAGCTGTCTCCGGCTGTCTCCTTAGCTGTCTACGTAGACTGTCTCCGATGCCGGCCAGCATTGGAAAACACCCTACATAGTGGGTGTTGGTCTGGCGCGCCATTAGCTTGTTGCTATAGGTGACTCAAGAAAAGGAAGTCGCAAACTACAAGTTCGTTTATACGCAAATCATTTTAGTTTTAGCGGGACAGAATTTAAAAATATAAATCAATGTCTGTTAACCTAATTTCACATTCTTTTTGAAAGTGTGTGTGTAGTGTGCCGGCTGTGCCGCCATGCGCTCCCCTGGTGGCTGCAGCTAGCGCTCCGCTGCCGTTTCAGAAGAATTGCCCATTAACCTCCGAGCTGGTGGCCTTAAAAGACTCGTCCCGACGAGGTCTTCTCGACAACGTGTCCAGCGCTCTTGTAAAGTCCAAATGTGTAAAGTCCAAATGCGATCTTATCGCACTTGGACTTTACACGGAACCTCACGGCGGAAGTTCGCCTGGAGTGTCCATATAGTTGCTTTCGCAACAAAAAGAAACAAAGGTACTGATGCGCTCCTGCAACATTAAAAGCAGCCAATCGGTCCAGTTCACCATCGAAAAGAACTGCCGCTTGAATTCAAAGGAATCCTCAGCTCCTCCAGAGTGCGGCAGGATCAGGTGCCATATGTCTGCACAACTTCGCCCGCTCTTGAGTAAACACGGGAAAATGTGGAGTTGCATTAAAGTGCCTGCGTTGGATCAGGCGTGGCTTTGGCTGGCAGGATGAAATCTGCAAAGTTTTCAGCAAATTTACACAAGTGCGCGAGGATTCGGGCGCGTCTCAGAGCGACTACGTTCTCGGGTCTTTACTTCCGCACCTTCGGGTAGAGCCTCGCCGTGGACCGAGCAGTTTGATTTGATACGAATTATTTTTTCCTCGATGGATTTCAAGCAAAGTGCAGAAGCTAAAGGAAGCTGACGCGAGTTCCTGTACTTGAAGGGTACAATTGCATTAACCTGTTAGCTTGAGCTGGTTGGTACGTGTCTAAATAAAATGAGTAACAGCTCTGAACAACGGGACATGACAGACAGATGAAGCGCTGACTTTCAACCAATATTTATTGCGCACACAGCAATATATACCGGGGCTCTAATAGATAAGAAAGAAAGGAGAACATATCACAGTAGGAATGCGTTGTCAGGAAGATAGCCACAATGCAGAAAGTAAAAACAGCACAACTAAATGTCCGCCGTCATCCACATGCAAGATACGCGAGTTCCTTCGCGAGAAGCCATATCGAAGGTACACTCACGCACATATTCCCTCCCTTTCTTGTCGATGCAAAAGGCTTCATAGATTTCACGTGCACACTGGTCACCATAGCGCCTTAGTCAAACAGTGCACGACAACCACAACGGGAGCTATGCATGGCACGGTGGTTGCCAACATACCCCTTTATTACCTTGGAATGTTCTCTGATGCAGTCATCAATACGACGGCCAGTTTGGCCAATGTAGCATCGAGTGCACAAGAGGGGGATCTCTTACACTATGTTGTAGAATCAATTAACAGGCTTTTTAGTGTGTTGCTTATCACAGTGCGGGGCCCCGTGTCTTCCCTATATTCACTTTTTGGTGCATACTGGACTATTTGTTTCTCTGCCGAAAAAACAACTTGAATGCATGCCTTATGTGCTGCCTTTTTTTATACGGTGAGACGCTCGGTGCAAATAGAAAATGGCCGCAGTTTTTAAATGCGAACTTTTTTCTTTTTATTTGTTTGTCTGGTTTTTGGATGTTTTAGGGCCCCTGAAACGGTTCGGACAAATTTTGTAGGCGCGTAGGGTACAGCTTAAGTAGAACATTCGCACCACAATTTAAGTGAAGCGTTACGTATTAATGGAGCTGCAAGCGATTAGAAGTTACCCTCCTCCCTAGCTATGCTTTTCCTCCTCAACTCGCTCGCTGAGCGAGCGGCACTAAGCTCCGCCTTCACTGGTTCAGCGTCACGATGCGACGTCACATCGCTCACTTCCGGTTGTTTAGGAGCACGCCCCCTCCCGCGCGAGACCTCTCCGCTAGCCGCTTGGCCGTCGACCGAGAGCTATCGAAGCAGCGTGCGTTGCGAGCATTCTGTCGTAGCGCCGAACGTGTCCGGTACTCCGCTAAAAACAGGCAAGCTGGTCATTTCGGCAAATGACTGGAGGCATAAACTCAAGGTGATGAAGGAACTTTAGCGTAGACGTACGTGAGCAGCCTGATCGGTCTGCACGGTCCAGACACTTGCTGGCGCAGCGCTTAACCAGTCAAACAAAGCGCTAATATTGCTCTAACCAAGTGTAAAGCATTTTAAACATTTATAAATCAACGTGTTGATGATTACACTCCTGCAAAAAATACACACCAGCAGCAAAGGATACACTTCGTTGCTGCTACTGTGTATGGTTGAGCTCTGTGCCACCAGGTGGCTGCACCGTGCAGACCGTTCACATTTGCCCTTCTGCTCATCTCGTGGCTCATCCCGGCACAGTCAAGCGGCCAGACCCTGTCCCCTTGCGCTTGCGTTTGCCCTAATACTGGACTCGCGGTTTGCAGGTCGCTAGGTTTGCAGTCCACAAGGCAACAAAATCGAATCATAGTGCTCGCGAAAAGACTGAGACCGACTCTGACCGCGGAGCTCTCGTCAAAATGGAGTACGTTGTAACACAAGCAGACGACACTTGCTGTGTGCCGGAAGTGCTGAAGTGTACTAAAAAACTATTCTTGTGTATTCTCTTTAAGTTATTTTCTTTTTACAAAAACAAAGTAACTAACATTCCAACTATTACGAGCATCATTTGTTCACCATAAAGTTGGAAAAATTATCGACCACGCGCCCTGGTCAGCCAATCAAATCGCTCGCCCATGTGACGTAATATGGGTTATTTGCATCATATGGGTAGGGGCGGCTTAAAATTCCGCCGAGCAGTGCGCTGCGTTCGGCAGCGATGGGTATTTTTAAAACCTTATAATAAATTACACGCTTTACGCAGAGCACTTAGATGCATCAATTAATGATCAGAAGAACCTACTCTAACGACTCGGTACGTTTGTAGAAAACCGCCAAAATCGTTTCAGGGTCCCTTTAAACCTGCAAAAAGATATTCGGCAATGATGGACAATAAGTTGTACCGTTTGCCTGCCATTCGCAGCCTAATCACCCGGGAATCAAAACTGCTGCGGATTGTGTGAAGGCACGACCGCGACAAGGCAGCCTCCAAACAAGACTTTGCAATCGCATGTTTCACAAATTTCGAATGCGCTGAGCTGTAAGATAGGAGGCTCTTCTTGGAGCGGAGCGGGGCGGTGGGGCATACTGCCAGCACGCATGGTCAGATAAAAACAGTTCGAGGTCAAGGACATAAGCTTGTTATTATAGGGAAATTCAGTAGTTCTAGTTTCTTCATGCAGGAACAAAACACGTCAACGATTTGTCCAGTACAAAGCTGAGTGTCACAGGGGTTAGATCTGTAAAAAACTAAGAAGTCTACATATCTGAACACATTTACAGCGCTTGCCTGTTGCAGGCATTCTATGAGGCATTTGTCATAACTCGCTATAAAAAAACGTCACTGAGAATCGGGGCAAGACACGAGCCTATGCGCACACCGTCTTTTTGAATAAAAAATTGACCATTGTGCTTTATGAAGGTGGAACGTAAATAAAATTAAGAATTTCGAAAGCGTTCCCAATGCTGATTCCGCACGAGTTTTGAGAACGGACACACCCATAGTGGTCAGTGCACTCGCCCACCTCAGCGCAGGCTTGGTCCATGGGCAATGAATAACATAAATATTTTATGTCGACTGAAAAGCAGCTCATTGTGGCGGACACTCGTGCTCAAGATAGTCGGACACTGAAGAGGGAGTCCATTCGCGCGCTGTAGTTAGATTTGCGTAGTAGTCATTTCTCTCGGTGCGAAGGTGCCGTAATGCACGGCAAATATTTGAATGCACCATCGCGTAAACAGCGCCGGCTCGTTATCGCTCCGGCTGTCGTATATAGCAGTAAACGCGAGAATAACTTTCCCTTGACCCGGAGTTAACATCACACGCGATGAATTGCGAGTGAATGTAGCTGCAGTAAAAGCCTCAATAGCTAAACTACTAAGCAAAACCTCGACACTCTCGAAAATTCGGAGGAAGGCGGCAAGGTCAACCCGTCACGCGACACGAGCAGTTGTTCATACACGCACGCACCAAAGCAGAGCAGAGGACAAGAGGAAATCAGGAGCTCGGGTTGGTGTGTCAAATAGACGTTTGAGATTCACACGTGCATTTCCTGCGATGCAACGGCGTCATTATGTACAGTGTGCGGCGCATTTCAATGCATCGTTGCGTGCGAGCGTCGTGGCATGGGCAAGCTTCACAGCCTTGGGACGCCCGTAAATGGCAGTCACGACGTTCCATTCAATTCGTTTGTTATTTTTTCTCGTTTCACAAACGAGTGCGTAATTTCTATTCAAGGACGTGCCACTACACTGCGTGACCGGAAAAGGAGTCCTGTGCCTCCGCCCCATCCAGTAGAAGTCGCGTGGTTTTGTGAAAGCTACAGTCCGTCTTAGCATTCGCGGCCCTGCAAAGAATCGGTAAGGCTCGTGCCAGCCGATCAGTAACGAGAGCTGGCTGCGTGTTCAATAGAAGGTCTCGCCCACTGTGCGCTAACAACTCTGCCGTGACGCTTTCATTCAGTTGGCGTCATCGCGGAGGTGGATCAGAGGCAAATAATTAAGGAGGTTCCAAAAGGTCTTCTTGGGCAAGTGGGTGCGTAGATTTCCTAGGTATACTTGATTGTGGTGCGAAATACATATCGTGAAAAGGGACAGAAAAACAAAAGACAGTGAAGCGCCAAACTACCAACTGTTTAATGACAGACTTTAAAACCTACAGAAAAAGAAAGACAACCTCCGCGCGTTAGCAGAGGGCCAAGGTGTGCCGTAGAACTAGGTGGTCGTGATAAAATATTTTGAAGGAAGCAGATGTCTGCGGTATACAATACGATAGATGAATCGCTTACGCAATCAGAACCTTTTTTTTTTTTAATATAGAAAGCTTCCAACAACTCCCTGGCAGTTTAGTCCGTACTATTGCCAAAAATTGAAAAAGCACTAGAGGCAATCAACAAGAATTTTAAGTGGATAAAAGCCAGCTTATCAAAAAATTGGCTGAGGTTTAACTGTTTAAACCTACTTATCGCGAGCGAAAGGTCTGCTTGGCTTGGCTTTGCAAAGACTGTGCACACAGTGTTTCATTAAAGTTAGGCCGCAGTTTTTCACCCACATTACAAACGCTGCCGAACGGGCTGTCGGTGAAGTCGCCAGTCGCGGTGAAACCTGGCCGTCGCAGTCGAGCTTGCCGCCAGCCGAAGGGTTCGTCAAACGTTCGTTGCGGGCGCCGTTGCTTGTATCCACGGCTTCGCCTCTTTGTCCTTGCTGTTCGTGTTGCTGAACGACGGCGGCGGTTGCAGTAGCTTCGATCTTGCCACGCTTCCGCGCTTGGTAAGCTTCTCTATAACTTGCTAATCTGGCCCCCATTTGCTCCGGTGTTTCAGCAGGCAACTTTGCCTTCGCTTGGGATTTTGCAGCCTGCCGTCTAGCTATATCTACTGGATGATTGGATTCAGCCGGTCGCTTGCGCTGAAGTGCATGCACAGACGGCCCAGCCGCTGCGCCATCCATGGCGAGGCCATAGAATAAAAAGCCATAGAGGAAGACATTCAACAAGAGCGGACACTCCCATAGAACCCAGCGGCCGAATTGACTGTGGCGCACCAAGTGGATGGGATTAATTTCTTTCGGTTTCGGACGCGCGCGTTTCGAACGCAAGCTAGCTAGTATACGCGCTACGCCGGTGGCACTACTCGGCGCCCCCCTCCTCCCCTCCCCCATTTTTTTTTTTGCTTCTGCTGTTTAATCACGGGTGGTCTTAGCGCGGAACCGTTTATTTAATCAAAATGGTTGCGAACGATCTTTACAAGCCTCCATCGAATCTGTGCCAAGTGAAATTTCATAAAGTACACGCAAAACGCCTTGGAACTGATGAAGATGTTTATTTCACTCTATACAAATTCTCGTTCCAGACTTTGTGTGTGTTCATCCAATGCTGTGGCACCAGGTTAGCAGCAGTAGGGTAAGCAGTAGGGCAACATGAGCGTTTGCGAATCGCCGACGATGTGACCATTCAGCCTTGTATCTGTATCTTGCAAGAAGCCCTACCACGGGGATATGATCGCGGAGCAAATCGTTGTTTTATTGCTTACGCAAGGCGTTTACATTGCTAGAGGCGTACTCGACATGATTCATGGGCATGCGGAAGTCCTTCTCACGAACTTCAGCAACGAACGGCGTCATATCCAGAAGGGTACCGCAAATCCATGCGTACTGCGACAACATCACCCAAGTAAAAGATTGTTTTGCTCTACATACAACGACCGTGCCGCCCTCGACGCCTTTGTCTGTCGACCTAAGCTCCACCCTGTCGCCTTCCGAGCGGCAGCGCCTCTTGGAGCTGATACACCAGTTCTAAGATTGCTTTTCGACTATGCCAAAGGTCAAACAAACACTACTGACCAAGCACCCTATCATGAGGGATGATGCTACGCGCCCAATTCGACAAAATCCCTACCGTGTATAGCTCCAAAGGAACGCGAAAAGATTCAAAAGCAAGTGGAGAAGATGTTCAAGGTTGATGTGTGTCAGCCATCGAAAAGTCCTTGGGCGTCACCCGTGTTCTTAATCAAAAAGGAAGACGGCAGTTTGCGATTCTGCATCGATTACCGCAAATTAAACCAGGTCACGATACCCGCTGCCACGCATCGACGATTTGCTAGACAGGCTGCGTCATGCACGTTATTTTTCATCAATGAACCTACGAAGCGGGTAGTGGCAGATCGAGGTCCATGAGAGAGATCGTAATAAAACTGCATTTGGAACCCCCGACGGCCTTTACGAATTTAAGGTCCTTCCTTTCGGTTTGTGCTCAGCGCCTGCCATTTTTCAGCTTTTAATGAACACCGTACTGTCAGTCCTGAAGTGGCAAACATGCTTGGTCTATCTAAACGAATTCATAGTGTCCTCAGCTACATTTGAGGAGCACCTAAGCCGGTTACTCACTGTTCTCCAAGCCATACGCTCGGCTGGCCTGACCTTAAAGCCCGAGAAATATCATTTTGGTTTCAGTGAACTGTGCTTCCTCGGGCCACGTCGTCAGTCACGAGGGTGTACGACCTGATCCAGCCAAAATAGACGCTCAAAGTTCCCCACACCTTCCGACAAGAAGGCAGTGAGGTCCTCCTTGGGGTTGTGTGCCTATTACCGACGCTTTATTGCGAATTTTTCATGTGTTGCTGCACCGTCAACACGCCTCACACGAGACGATGTTCCCTTTCTGTGGGGAGAAAATGAAGAAGTACCATTTCGCGAACTACGCCAAAGCCTGCAAACACCTCCTGCTCTTGCGCATTTCGACCAAGGTGCCCCTACAGCACTTCACACTGATGCGAGCAGTGTTGGTCTCGGTGCCGTACTGGTGCAGTGGTAAGACGGCTCCTACAAAGTAATCACCTACGCTAGCCGAACTCTCTCTCCTACGGAGGAAAACTACTCAACCACCGAGAAAGAATGCCTCGCCGGGGTGTGGGCGGTTATCAAATTTCGCCGGTATTTGTACGGCCATTCATTCAAGGTTGTCAGCGATCATCATTATTTTTGATGGCTAACTTGAAAGACCCATCTGGCCGTCTGGCGCGCTGGAGTCTTAGGCTACAGCAGTTCGACATGACCATTATTTACAAATCGGGACAGAAGCCCACCGACGCCGACTGCCTCTCGCGGTCACCCGTCGAATCCGCAGATAACTATGACGTGGACATGGACGCTATATTTATAGGCGTCCTCGACGCCGTGACCATTTCACAGGAGCAGCGCCACGACCCAAAGCTGCTCCCACTCATTAATTTCTTGGAAGGCCGAGGTAAGGACGTTCCGCGACTCTATGCCAGGGGACTGCCGTCGTTTTGTCTCCGGAACGATGTTCTACATAAGAACTTTCCTGCCAGTGGCAGCACGTACCTGCATCTCGTACCGGCATCACTCCGAGAAGAACTACTAAAAGCATGCCGCTATGAAACCACCGCAGGTCATCTAGGACTCCGACGGAAGTACTATTGGCCGAAGCTACCCGCTGCTGTAAAACGTAACGCACAAACACGTACGGACTGCCAAAGACGCAAAGCGCCTCCCGGCAAGCCCGGAAGTCTCTTACATCCGGTCGAGGTACCAGGCCAGCCATTCGCCCAAGTTGGAATGGATTTCCTGGGCCCATTTCAAGCTTCTACAGCTGGCAACAGATGGATCATTTCTGTCGCCGATTACCTGACGCGCTGCGCGGAGACGAAAGTTGCACAGCGGGGCACAGCAGCCGAAGCAGCTCATTTTTTCATTGGAAGCGTCGTCCTTAGGCATGGCGCCCCAATAGTAGTCATCATAGACAGGGGAACTGTCTTCACTGCCGAATTTCCTGACTCGCTTCTCAAACTCAGTGGTACAAGCCACCGGAAAACCACCGCATATCATCCCTAGAAGAACGGACTAACCGAGCGTCTTAATAAGACCTTCGCAGACATGCTATGCCTGTATGTCGAAGTCGAACGTAAGAGCTGGGATCAGAATTTGCCTTACGTAACATTCGCCTACAATACCGCTCGACAAGAAACTACTGGAGCGACACCGTTCAGCTTGGTCCATGGTCACGAAGCCGCGAGAACGCTCGATGCCAAACTGCCGCACGAGTTTGACGACCTAGCTACCGACGTTGACGAATTTATTCAGCGCGCCGAAGAAGCCAGACAGCTTGCCTGCGTACGTATATGCATTCAGCGAGACCAAGATGCAAAACGGTACGATCTTCGACAGAGGTCCGTTTTCTACACTCCCGGCGACAAAGTATGGGTCTGGATACGCATACGCCGTCGTGGACTCTCTGAAAAACTCCTAAGACGGTACTTTGGCCCGTACAGGGGGATCCACCTCCTGATTGACGTGAATTACGAGGTCATTGACAATACCTCCAGCCGCCTCAAGCACTTACGCAAAGTAGTGCATGCGGTACGAATGAAGCCGTACCTGTCGAACTGATTTTTGCTTTCCTTTTTTTTGTGTGTGTGACTCTGTCCTGTTGTACTCTGTCCCATTGCCCCGTTGTCCTGCTTCAATTGCGCATCGGGCCGCCGATGCTTCCTTCGGAGGGACGCAAATGCCTCGCCAGTACTACGGTGAAGAGGGCAATGCGAGTTTGTTAGAACGTTTTTGTGAAGGTGCAGTGAACTTAGAACTGAGGTTAAACAGCGCGAAAAAGACGAGGACACAAGTGTTATAACTCAACTGCTATAACTGCTACCGGGCGGGAACGGCATCCGGCCGGACGGCCAGGAGCATAATAACGCCCACACAAGAACGGGAACACTGCTCCCGTTTATTCAGTGACAGCCCTTTGTTCAGATGTTCTTAAGCCGCTCCGGCACGAGCGATGACGTCGGTCTCGCGCCACGGCGAACGCTGTTTTCTGTCTTCGTTGTCGTTTTCATTTTGCAGCACTCTTCCCTCCTTAAGGTGAGTACCGCTGTACGGATTTTCGTATACGGGTCGACCTACGAAGCACAGCTGGTTGGGCCTCTTCTGGTAGCATCGGTACACCAACTGGTTGATCTTGCGAAGGTTGTGCCGGCACAGCACTGTATCGAGGACGGACCTGATCCATGTGACGCTGAAGCTCACCATCTGCCGTTTCAACGGTGATCATTCGGGATCCTCTTGTTTCGTTCACTGTGGCTGGCAGCCACCTTTCTCTCTCTCCGAAGTTGCGAGCCCAAACAGGAGTTCCCGGGCTCGGCTTGTTTTCTTGATCTGCCTGTGGACAGATAGGAAAGGTTACGGGTGGTGGAAGGCATGTATCCAATCGAGAACGGATCCGGTATCCCAAAAGTCGTTGAGACGGTGATCTTCCATCATCCAAGGGCGTTCTACGGTAGCTAAAGAGCAGTGTAGCCAATCGCTCAGACAAGTCACCTGACCTAACCTTCTTGAGGCCATCTTTCAGCGTCCGCACGGCGCGTTCAGCAAGCCCGTTCGATTGGGCGTGATATGGTGCCGTACGAAAGCGCTTTATTTTATTTCCTGTCAGAAAGTTCGTGAAAGTCTCTGACGTGAACTGAGTGCCGTTGTCTGTCACAATGGTTCTTGGTATGCCCAGCCTGCTGAAGATTTCACGCAAGGATGTAACTGTCGATTGTGCTGTGGCATGACGCACTGGAATTGCTTCGATCCATTTTGAATGTGAATCTATGGCCACTAGGATCATGGTGTTATTCACTGGACCGGCATAATCCAAATGCACACGTGACGAAATCTCGTGCGTGTGTGGCCAGCTTACTGGTATTTTCGCCGGTGGCATGGCGATTGCTTGTATGCATGTAGTACAATTCCTACTGATTTGTTCGATAGCTCCATCGATGCCGGGCCACCACACGACAGTACGGGCGAATGCCTTCATTGCAGACATTCCCTGGTGCGTCTCGTGCAGGAATTGCAGCATGTCACCACGAGCAGCCTCGGGAATCACGACTCTGTGACCACAGTAAATGATACCTTTGTAGACGGTTAGCTCACTTTTTCGTGCGAAGTATGGGTCCAACCGCGGATCGGGTGCTTTGCGCTCCTTTGGCCAACCATGAAGCACGTAGGACTTGACAATTCCAAGTACTTGATCTCTCTCGGCCAACTGTCTCATTGCTTGCGACGAAAGGTGCGTGTCATCTAGCTGCTGCAGCGAGTGCACGTACTCTTGTAGCTCCTCTGATTTGTCCTCGGTGGTTTCTAGAGGAAGCCGACTGAGTGCGTCTGCATTCAGGTTGTCCGAGCAAGGTTTGTACTCTATCTTGTACTGGTATGCTCCCAGCAGCAAGGACCAACGCTGAATTCTTGCGGCAGCCATGGTGGGCGTGGGGCGATCTTCGCGAAATAGACCCACCAGCGGCTTGTGATCTGTGATCAAGGTGAATGTTCTTTCCAGTAGGTAGTCCAGAAGCTTTGATAGCCCGAACACTAGGGCCAACGCTTCACGCTTCAGTTGGGAATAATTCCTTTCCGCTTTGGTAAGTCTTCGAGAACGAAAACCTATAGGCTTGTCAACGTTGCCAATGCGATGGGACAGTACTGCTCCGATTCCGTTGGGTGACGCATCGCACTCCAAGCGCAGCGGCAGTGAGGGATCGAAGTGAGTGAGCATTTTGGCATTGTATAAAGTGTGTTTTTTTACTTCTGAAACGCTTCCCGTTGTTGACAGCCCCAATTCTAGCGACGTTCTTTGGTTAGCAAATCGTAGAGCGCTGATAGCAGACTGGCAATATTGGGAAGGAACTTTCTGTATACGTGAAAAGGCCCAAGTAGGAACGCAGTTCGCTCACGTTCTTGGGTGTTGGCGCCTTCATGATAGCATCCATGTTCTTCTCCAGAGGTTGCAGCCCTCCAGTAATGATCTTGTGGCCAAGATGTGAAACCTCAGGCATCCTGAAAGTGCACTTGTCCTTCCTTAGCTTGACGCCGTACTCTCGAAAGCGCTGGAGAACTGCAATGAGGTTCTTTCCGCCATCATTCCCCTTCTCGGCCACCAGAACGTCGTCCAAGTGCGCCTGGACTCCCGGCAAACCGTTCAGGATGCTGTCCATTATTCGCTGAAAGCTATAGCTGGGGCAGAAGACACACGAAATGGCAGGTGATTAAAGCAGAATAATCCCCGATGTGTGTTAATGACCGTCAGCTTCCTTGACTGCTCATCCAGGGGAACCTGGTTGTAGGCGTCTCGAAGGCCCAATGTGCTGTAAACGTCACCCTCATGCGGTGCAGCAAAAATGTCATTGATTACCGGGAGTGGGCACTGCTCTGTCACACAGCTGGCATTTAGCGTTAGCTTGTAATCGCCACACAATCTAACTGTTCCGTCTTTCTTCATTACCGGAACTATCGGCGTCGCCCACTCCGAGTGAGCCACCGGGGACAGAACTGCGGATTTCACCAGCCTGTCTAGCTCGTTAGAAACCTTTTCTCGCATTGCGTATGGAAGTGGCCTGGGCTTGAAGAACTTTGGAACCGCATCCTCCCTCATGTATAGATGAGCGGGCGGAACCTTGAACAGACCCAGTTCAGGTGCAAACACGTCCTCGTACTCACACAGGATCGCTTGCAAATTTAGCCCTTGCTCCTTAATGCTGGACACGCTCAAGACCGCAGCCCCTTCGTTGTTCAGCGCCTTCATGAGGTGACGGCCACACAGGCTCGGTCCGGAGACGCGCACAACGGTCAGTGACGCCGTAACACTCTTGCCGCAGTATGAAACTGGGAGCGTTAGCTTCCCGGCTATAGACAACGGACTCAAGTAGCATGACAACTTCAAGCTGGATTTTTCAAGGCAGGGCCAGCTTGTGCGATGTTGGCAGTAGACGTCCCAGGACACCACTCACACGGGTGAGCCGGTGTCAATTTCCATCACGATGTCGGCTCCGGCCCAGCAAAAAGCAAAAATTGCGTCGTACCGGGTTGACGATTCCGTTGTCTGCAGTTGGTTGCGGCTTTAGTGTATACAACTGTGCGGAGAGCTCGGCTTCGGCATTTTCCATTGAGCCGCTGCTCAGCGCCAAGCTCTGGTGCGGTCGCTTTTCCTTAGATCGACACACGGCAGCTAGGTGCCCCTTTTTCCTACAGTTGAAACATTTGGCGTGTTAAAAGGCACAAGTCGCCTCACCGTGCTCGCGGCTTCCACACCGATGACAACCTTTAGACGATCCACTCGCCTGCAGGTTTTTCCTGCCTGTCGCTGCCGTCGATTGCCCGCTAGTCTGTGAAGCTCGGGCTCTTTTTTCGGTTCCGTCTGCTTCATAATCTGAACACCTTGTAGTGCAGCCTCGGCTGCAAGCATGATGTTTTCTGCCTCCTGCAATGTCAGTTTCGGGTGAGAAAGCACTGCCTTCTGCACGTCACTGCTACGAATTCCGCACACGATCCTGTCTCGCAGCAGGCGGTTCAACATGGTCCTGAAGTTGCATTTATCAACCAGGTGTCGAAGCTCCATGATAAACTGTTGAGTCTGATTCCGCTTTCCTTTGAATGCGGGTAAAGAGCTTGAAGCTTGCGGCTAACTCATTTGGCGGGGGTGCATAAAATTCTTCGAGAATGGTAACCGCTTCCGCGTACGTTAACTCGCTCACCTTCCGCGGGGCACAACGCCCACTCAGTACGTCGATAGGCTTCGAACCCAGTGCCAAGATGAGAAGCGCCCTTTTTTTAGCGTCGTCGACGATGTCGTTACCCTCGAAGTACGACTCGACACTGATGTAGTACGACGACCACTTGTCCTTGACGTCGTCGAACTGTGGAACTTGGTACGCCGTGGCAGGAGTGTTCGCCGTCATCAAGGTGCTGGTTTGTTGCTCGTCGCCACTGTTATAGCTCAACTGTTATGACTGCTACCGGGCGGGAACGGCATCCGGCCGGACGGCCAGGAGCATAATTATGCTTTAATCGCCTGCCATTTGGTGTGTCTTCTGCCCCAGCTATCTTTCAGCGAATAATGGACAGCGTCCTGAACGGTTTGCCGGGAGTCCAGGCGTACTTGGACGATGTTCTGGTGGTCGAGAAGGGGAATGATGGCGGAAAGAACCTCATGGCAGTTCTCCAGCGCTTTCGAGAGTACGGCGTGAAGCTAAGGAAGGACAAGTGCACTTTCAGGATGCCTGAGGTTTAATATCTTGGCCACGAGGTCAGTACTAGAGGGCTGCAACCTCTGGAGAAGAACATGGATGCTATCATGAAGGCACCAACACCCAAGAACGTGAGCGAACTGCGTTCCTACTTGGGCCTTTTCACGTATTACAGCAAGTTCCTTCCCAATATGGTCAGTCTGCTATCATCGCTGTGCGATTTGCTAACTAAAGAACGTCGCTGCAATTGGGGCTGTCAACAACGGGAAGCGTTTCAGAAGTCAAACACATTATGCAATGCCAAAATGCTCACTCACTTCGATCCCTCACTGCCGCTGCGCTTGGAGTACGATGCGTCACCCAACGGAATCGGAGCGGTACTGTCCCATCGCATTGGCAAAGTTGACAAGCCTATAGGTTTTCGTTCTCGAAGACTTACCAAAGCGGAAAGGAATTATTCCCAACTGAAGCGTGAAGCGTTGGCCCTAGTGTTCGGGGTATCAAAGCTTATGGACTGCCTACTGGGAAGAACATTCACCTTGATCACAGATCACATGCCGCTGGTGGGTCTATTTCGCGAAGATCGTCCCACGCCCACCATGGCTGCCGCAAGAATTCAGCGTTGGTCCTTGCTGCTGGGAGCATACCAGTACAAGATAGAGTACAAACCTTGCTCGGACAACCTGAATGCAGACGCACTCAGTCGGCTTCCTCTAGAAACCACCGAGGACACATCAGAGGAGCTACACGAGTACGTGCACTCGCTGCAGCAGCTAGATGACACGCACCTTTCGTCGCAAGCAATGAGACAGTTGGCCGAGAAAGATCAAGTACTTTGAATTGTCAAGTCCTACGTGCTTCATGGTTGGCCAAAGGAGCGCAAAGCACCCGATCCGCGGTTGGACCCATACTTCGCACGAAAAAGTGAGCTAACCGTCTACAAAGGTATCATTTACTGTGGTCACAGAGTCGTGATTCCCGAGGCTGCTCGTGGTGACATGCTGCAATTCCTGCACGAGACGCCCCAGGGAATGTCTGCAATGAAGGCATTGGCCCGTACTGTCGTGTGGTGGCCCGGCATCGACGGAGCTATCGAACAAATCAGTAGGAATTGTACTACATGCATACAAGCAAGCGCCATGCCACCGGCGAAAATACCAGTAAGCTGGCCACACACGCACGAGATTTGGTCACGTGTGCATTTGGATTATGCTGGTCCAGTGAATAACACCATGATCCTAGTGGCCATAGATTCACATTCAAAATGGATCGAAGCAATTCCAGTGCGCCATGCCACAGCACAATCGACAGTTACATCCTTGCGTGAAATCTTCAGCAGGCTGGGCATATTAAGAACCATTGTGACAGACAGCGGAACTCAGTTCACGTCAGAGACTTTCGCGAAGTTTCTGACAGGAAATAAAATAACGCACTTTCGTACGGCACCATATCACCCACAATCGAACGGGCTTGCTGAACGCGCCCTGCGGACGCTGAAAGATGGCCTCAAGAAGGTTAGGTCAGGTGACTCGTCTGAGCGATTCGCTAAACTGCTCTTTAGCTACCGTAGAACGCCCCTGGATGATGGAGGGTCACCGTCTCAACGACTTTTGGGATACCAGATCCGTTCTCGGTTAGAGACATGCCTTCCACCACCCGTAACCTTTCCTATCTGTCCACAGGCAGATCAAGACAACAAGCTGAGCCCGGGCACTCCTGTTTGGGCTCGCAACTTCGGAGAGAGAGAAAGGTGGCTGCCAGCCACAGTGAAAGAAACAAGAGGATCCCGAATGATCACCGTTGAAACGGCAGAAGGTGAGCTTCAGCGTCACATGGATCAAGACCGTCCTCGATACAGTGCTGTGCCGGCACAACCTTCGCAAGATCAACCAGTTGGTGTACCGACGCTACCAGAAGAGGCCCAACCAGCTGTGCTTCGTAGGTCGACCCGTATACGAAAATCCGTACAGCGGTACTCACCTTAAGGAGGGAAGAGTGCTGCAAAGTGAAAACGACAACGAAGACAGAAAACCGCGTTCGCGTGGTGCGAGACCGGCGTCATCGCTCGTGCCGGAGCGGCTTAAGAACATCGGAACAAAGGGCTGTCACTGAATAAACGGGAGCAGTGTTCCTGTCCTTGTGTGGGCGTTATTATGCTCCTGGCCGTCCGGCCGGATGCCGTTCCCGCCCGGTAGCAGTCATAACTGTTGAGTTATAACAGTACAAGGAAACAAATACCACAGACAGCGCTTGTCTGTGGTACTTGTTTCCTTGTGTCGTCGTCTTTTTCGCGCTTTTTAACCTCATTTCTAAGTATGAACCAACTAGCCCTCATCAACATTTTACTAAAGAAGTCGCAGTTGCGCTCGGTATTAAAAAGGCGACCTGCCGCTGCGCCTCCTGAATAGCGCTATACGATCCCTGTTTTTGACGTTGCGACAATATTGTTTACAGTATTGGGGTAGCTGCCAGTAATTTTTTCGTTACTGAGACTTAAGTAATTGTAATGAATTATCTAAGTCAATACGTTCTACCCCAATTATGAAAGTGTCAATGAGGCATTTGAAGGCACAGCCAAGGGGCATATAATTTTGGTGTTTTCAGCGACGTACTAATAGCGTACTAATTCTTTTCCGACTGATAAATAAACCCCGTGAAATACGGAGACTACCACATGACTGCGTTCCCACTCGCATCATAAAGCAGCGCCCTCGAACAGGTTCCCTCTGAGTTATCGAGAACGAAATACAAGAAATAAAGAAAACATCGTGATCGAGCTAGTGCCTTATTTGATGTGCCCCGGCAGAAGTAACACGTCGCGTTTGGTGTTAGTTCGAAGGAAGCTGTTATAGTTCTCTTGGCGTAGTTGAAGTGCATGGTTTCTTTTTTTGCCACAAAATCTATCACCAGAAAAGGCGATAAAGGTGCGTTTTGTTTCGTCCAAGTCGCCATGTATTTCTCTAATGAGCAGAAGGAAAACATGATCCTTGCCTTGCGAGCTGCAAATGGCAACAAGAGGAAGGACACAAATATGCAGTATATCAGTCATAGAAGTGTGGCGGTAGATCAAACGCGTCGACTATCATCAGAAATTATGAAAATCTGAGACAAACCGGCAGCTTCAAGAAGCAGCGGCGGGGGACTCCATCTTTGAGTCCTAGCCAACGCACGGATGTTCTAGCAATTATGTCTTCAAACCCTCATGCTAGAGTGTTGGACGTGGCCGCACAGGCACCAATTGCCAAGTCATCAATCTGGAGGACTCTAAACGACGACCTTTCATCCGTGCCACATTAAACATCAGCGCTTGGAAGATAGGGACCTGCGGAATCATCTAGATTTCTCGAATTGGGTTGCACAAAAGCCGATGCGTCACCGGACTTTTTGGGAATTATCGTGTGCATAGATGAAGCCAATTTTCGCAGAAGCGCCTAGGTAAATATTCATAAGGCACACCATTGGAGGGACTCCAATCCTCACTGGGTAAAGCGCAATCAGCACCAGTACCAATGGTCGCTCAATGTGTAGTTGGGAAATTGCGCCGGTGCTACAATTGGTCCCATCATCTCCGATCACACACTGCCTTGACAGCGTTACGTGAATGAAATCCTTGAAGTAGTGGTGGATGAGTTTCTCAGCGAAGTCCCGTTGTCACGTCTTCCACTTCTGTGGTATCAGCAAGAAAGGGCACCAGCACACAGTAGCAGCTGACCACGAAGCTGGCTGGATCGGCTTTTCTTGCGCAATAGATTTGAAGGCACGGGCCTGTAAATTGGCCTGCTAGGTCACCTGATCTCTCTCCACTCGATTTCTTTCTTTGGGGTTATGTGGAAGATCGTGCTACGTGATCGAGATGGACGTCAGATTAGTTCATGGTAAGGATAACGGATGTCTGCCGTAGAATTCCGTCGTCGGTCATCAAGAAAGCCACTGAAGACATGATAAAGAGGACTCAGTACTCGTAGCTGCAAAAGGAGACCTATTCGAACATGTCCTCTAGGCAGCAGCTGGTGTTCAACGGCGCTTACGAATTGTAAAAGACATGTTTTTTGCCGCAATTGAACACACACAGAAGGAAGACACATAAAGACAACACGGGCGGCACTTCCAACTGATTTAATTTGGGCTGTGACCCATGAATATATATACACATACACGCATGCGCTGGCTGTTCACAAATCTGTTCACAGATCCCAAATTGATAGTAAGGGCACACTGTAATCTGATGTATTTTATTTGTTTTCTGTTTTGTGCAGGCGTCCTGATTGCCAACTCGGCTCGTTTAGGAGTGGTATATTTACTTTCTTGAACGCATCGGTTTTGCCTTTACACGTTGGTGGCTTCCCAGTCTGTTTATTTCGCTTTTATTTTTTGATACGAGCCTGTTTTTGCAGCACGCATACACTTTCATGAAAAATAGAACTCCGTTCCCTCTCTTCCCCTTCTCCCTTCCCCCAGCGTAGGGTAGCCAACCAGACCCTTGACTGGTTAACATCCCTGCCTTCCTATATTTCTCCCTCTCTCTCTCTCTCTCTCTCTCTCTCTCTCTCTCTCTCTCTCTCTCTCTCTCTCTCTCAGAACGGTCACTTTAATTTAGCTTTGGTCCGAAGCAAGTTTCTGGCGCAAAATATAGCTTCGCGCGCACTCTTTCGATGCGGTGGGAACAAAGCCGAGATTTTGAAACATTCTATGCCTATTGCATTGCTTTTCGCATTTCATGTGTGGTCAGAGCGGCTTTCGGCCGGATCAAGGGGCTTTTGTTGTCAGCGTGATCAGTCGGTCTTGAGAGACGGATAATAACTGCGACGTAGAGAGGAAGGAATAGCTGCGAAGCCACGAAACCTGCTGATGGTGCTCCTTCCGTACCATAATAAAGGTAATGCGCTGTCTCTTCGGATTTGCGACAGGCAATGCATTTGCTTTCAATCGGCTTATTTCAGGGCGCTGCTTTATGATGCGGGTGGGAGCGCACTCGCGTGGTGTTTTTCATACTTCGTGAAGTTTCTTTGCCAGTCGGAAAAAAATTGTACGCATTTAGTACATCGCTGAAAACACCGCAGCCAGATGTCATTTGGGGCTACCTACAAATGCCTCATTGATACTTTGATAATTAGGACAGCACTTCTCGAGTTTGATAATCAATTGCAATTACCAAATTAAATCTCAGTAACGAAAGAATTAGTGGCGGCTACTGCACTGTACTGGAAACAATATGCAATAGGTTTTCTTCGAGCAACGCAACTGCTCTAATTTTAAGTCTTGGTGCGGGATAGTTGGGGAACACTATATAATTCACTCAATAACCGAAATGAAGCCAAGCCCGATTCACTCGAAATCAGAATCAACAGCAGTCATGCGCAGCAGCGCTTATACTCGGACTCACAGAAAAAGGAGAGAGAGAGAGAGAGACTGCAATCTCGCCGGAAAGGCGAAACAGTATTAGTGATATCCAAGTATGCGACAATTACACGAAGGAACATTACACCACACTCAAGCTGTGAAATCGAAATGCCTCCTACTATGGGGTCTTGTAAATACTCATATAACACCGTCACTTCAGCGCCCATTTGTTCGAGGTCGCACACAGTTTCTTCAAGAGCAATATATATATATATTGTAACCAACAGTTACAACAGCCGTTTCTGTGAAAGCTGATTTATGCTGGGCGAACCTGTGCCCGTCAACTAAAACCGACTGAGCACTCAACAACAACAAAAACGTCCCTCGAGCTTCGCTCCTTCGAACGTCGTCCTCCTCCTTGTCGCCTGCAGTCGCGTGCCAATCGTCCGATTCTCGCACACGAGCCGCCGGCCTGTCAGCACCGGCCGAGCGTTGCCTTGCGGTGCTTTGCTTGACGCTCGCGGTGTGGCGGCTACGCAGTTGGGATATGTCGGTCGTCTTTGTCTTCTCGCAATGCTGGCGGCATTAGCCCCCTCCGAAGAAGCATCGTCCCGATGCGTAGGAAAGCCCTAGAGAGGCCAACTGCTTTGGAAGGACAGTGGTCAGAGGACGGCCGGTGCTAGGCTTGATCGTATGTGCAACTTCTGTTAATCAATGTCTTTCGTAGTATGGCTTCATTCGTACTACGTGTACGACCTCTGGGCGAGTCCTGCGTCGTGTGGAGCAGACTTGGCCTTCAGGAGTTACCTCGTAGTTTAAGGGACTTAACCGGCGAAGTACTTTGTAGGGGCCAAAGTAACGGCGCAGTAACTTCTCCGAAAGACCGGGAGTACGTATAGGCGTCCATACCCACACTTTGTCTCCGGGGTTGTACTGTACCTCTCTTCGCCCTAGGTTGTACCGGTTTGCGTCCACGTGTTGCTGTTGTATGATACGGTGCCTTGCCAACTGTCATGCTTCTTCTGCCCTTTCTATGTACTCGCTAACGTCAGGGTCGTCTTCAGTGCTGTTGTCTACAGGTAACATCGCGTCCAGTGTCGTTGTTACTGTCCGACCGTAAACAAGTTCAAATGGCGTGAAATGTGTCGTTTCTTGTACTGCAGTATTATACGCAAAGGTGGCATATGGTAGAATACTGTCCCATGTCCGATGCTCGACGTCCACGTACATTGAAATCATGTCAGCGAGCGTTCTATTGAGCCGTTCAGTCAGGCCGTTTGTTTGTGGATGGTACGCTGTGGTTTTTTTATGAGCAGTATGTGTTAGTTTCATAACAGACTGCATCAAACGGGCCACAAAAGCTGTTCCTTTGTCTGTTATGAGTACCTTAGGTGCGCCATGTCGTAATACTATGTGTGTGACAAAAAACTGAGCCACTTCAACGGCGGTTCCTTTTGTAAGAGAACAGGTCTCAGCATACCGGGTCAAATAATCGGTTGCTACCACAATCCACCGCTTTCCTGAGGTTGAAACTGGAAATGGTCCAAGTAAATCCACTCCTATTTGTTTAAATGGCGCTGTTGGTGGCTGTATCGGTTGCAGAAAACCTGCTGGTTTGAGTGGCGGTGTTTTGCGTCTTTGACAATCTCGGCACGATTTGACATAGTGCTGCACTGAATTCATCAACTTCGGCCAGTAATATTTCTGGCGGATTCTCGTCAGAGTCCTACTAACGCCTAAGTGGCCAGCTGCAGGGTCATCATGGCAAGCTTCTAAGATTTCAGCTCGCAGCGATGATGGTACGAGAAGTAGAAACGTCTCACCACTGTGCTCGAAGTTGCGTTTGTAGAGGACGTTGTTCCGGAGGACATACGAACACAAATCCGCGAACTAAAACTCGAGGCACTTTCACTTGTCGACCCTCCAGATATATATATATATATATATATATATATATATATATATATATATATATATTGCAGCAAGAAAAAGAACACACAAAACTCATCTGCACATGCTCTGGAATGGTAGCACCACGTGTCAATCGGCTACACGTGCCAGGTCTACTTGAGAGATAAGTGTTAAGGTAATTGATCTATTCCTTGTGTAAGGTAATCGAAGGCTGACGCATGCACGCACTTCCACCATTATTTATATGCCATGCCTCGACCATAAGACGCGTATCTTCATTCCTATGCCTGTACGATATCGCGCATTCATCTAACTCAGGTGTGCAGTTGCAATCTTGGCAGTCTTGGCAATGTAAGGAAAGACTACAAGGCGATCCACCGGTTAACGACCTTTTATGTTCCATTAGCCTCTGACTGATACACCGCCCCGTTTGCCCTACGTAGAAATGGCCACAACTAAAGCGAACTTTATATACCACACCCATACGACAGTCAGTAAAATTGTTGTTCTTGATCTGCTTCACTGGACAAATATCTATTTTTTTGCCTTTCATTTGCTCCTTTTTCCTCTGCACGGCAGCGCATATTTTACCTAGCTTATTGAGAGCAGTGAAAACAACATTGACACCATATGTACTTGCTACTTTTTTGAGCCTGTCTGATACTGAATGAATGTAGGATATAGCCACTACTCTTTTCTTGCTTTTACTGCTTTCTGTAATAACGTCCGTTCACCTCAAAATCGACACAGTGGCCACTGCCACGCTTAGATAACCTGCTTCTAATAGGCGCCGGACCTGTGCATTGAAACTGGCGCTCATGTTGTGCATGCTTTTTTGTGCATGCTCATTTTGTGCATAGTTTTTATAGGCAGATGCGGTGTCTCCACAGGTGCTGATGTCATTGACGTCGTTATCCCCGCGGCAGCTGAACGTGTGTGTAACCTCATTTCATTAAGAAGCACAAAGACGTCAATCGTCAAACCAATCCAAGAAATCGTCAAACCGATTGCAGCGCCCGTATCTCCAGTGGTGGACCCTGCGCCCGATATATGCAGCTTTGGATTAGTGGTTCCGCACATTCCATCCCAGCTACAACTATGGGAACACCACGGGGCGGAGCAACTTGCACGCGAAAAAAAAAATAAACATTGGGAGAACTGCAAAAAAGAAAAAACTACTCCTAAAGCATGCTCACCGCGCAAAATACTCGAAAGTGAAAATGGGGTGAAAGAATGGTTAAACAAAAAAGATTTACAATATGGACTGCTTGCGAAGTTTGACTTTCATGCCGTAACACTCGGTGTAATTAACACAGCTTCGCTGTTCGGCCATCATCACAAACTGGAAGGGCGGGGGGGGGTTACCTCAACGTCATAAGCGATCATGCATTCATTGTCGATCAGTTGCTTCAAACATGTATGAAAAAAGTATACGTGCACCGAGGAGCATGAAAGAATATATATATATATATATAATTCAATGAGAAGTTCTGTAGGTCCGGTGCATAAGTAGATTTAGAAACGAAGGTGCACACTTACGAAAATTGCATCTTTAATGTTTGTAACGTTTCGGCCGTGGCACGGCCTTCGTCAGAATTTTCGTAAGTGTGCACCTTCGTTTCTAAATCTATATATATATATATATATATATATATATATATATATATATATATATATATATATATATATATATATATATACGCGCGTGCAACGTGTATTAGATTTTATATCACCCTCCTCTAACATGTTGTCGCGATGTCGCGACATACCGAAACTTGTTGCAAATGGACTGAACGGCGGCTCGTGTGCCTCGCTAATCTGTAGATCGCGAGATCCAATGCGTGGGCGACGCGTGGGTGCGATTCACAGCAGCCACCGCCGACAGACTTCCAGACGACACGCGCTACTCTTGCGCCATCTAGCGTTGTCGCCGCACTCCGCTTTTCTTCTCACGCTTTCGCCACACCCTGCTACGCTTTCCGCCTCGTGGTTTCGCTGCACCCTCGTCTCCACTTTCCTCCTTGCTTCTTTTAACGCGACAGCGTTAAGGACCTCGTGTCGCAGAAAAGCCGCTGTCGTCGGCGTCGGCGGAGTTGGCCGTGGGCGATAAATCCCGGGAGGCACTTCATAAATAAAAAAACAACTTGCAAGATGGGCTGGGTGTGAATCGAACCAGGGTCTACGGAGTGTGAGACGGAGACTCTACCACTCAGCCACGAGTTTTATTTTTTTTCTTTATTTCCACTCAGCCATGAGTTTTATCCTCCGCTGTGCTCCGTGTTCGCTTGCATCTTTCGCTGTGCTCGTTCGCTCGGCTACGCCAACGCCGACGCTGGCCGCAGGAACGGGCGCCTAAGAGATGCGCTCTGAAATTCAGGCTATGAGAGGTTGATTAATTTTTTTATCAGTAGTAAGTGGATAGCCACGTCAATGAAAATGAATGTCCATGCTGTGTCCCTAGACGAGGTGTGGGATAACATGTCAGTTAGATAATGTGAGAATTAGATAAATACCAAGGACATTCGAAGCGATAGCCGCCCCTGAAGTAGTTTGCACTGTGCCTAAATCTAAGGTCAATGTGCTGGACGTGACTGCTACGGCGCCGAAACTGCCCTAACAGCTCTCGACAGGTTATCAGTTTATGTCGCGTATGCATCCATCTGATTTTGTGGCAATCGTATTTATATCTATGCAACGACGGGCGTCAAGTCGCACTGCGATGAGATGCAGAGGAAATGACGACGTCGTTGCGTAAGGAGCTTTTCAGCGTCATTCGCCCTACTGGTCAAAGAACAATGTGCTTTTGAAGTGCTGTCAGCAAAAAAATGTCGTTATACCCCGGTTGCGTGACAAATTTCAATTTAGTATATAGAGCAATCTACGATAGGTAAAACGCCCATTTACTGAGACTGCGCATTACCGGCATTTGTAACAAAGCCTAGAAGCAAATATACCACCACCACTACTACTGTTCACTACTGCTACAACTATATTCGCTGCAACTACTACTATTGCTACTACTAATATTGAATAAATAAATAAATAAAGTGTTTATTGGAGTTCCCAGGAACAGCTATGTAGCCTTCGTACTGGTGCACTTAAAAAGTTATACGTGAGACAAAATGCACACAAAAGACAAATCTGGTAGGCAAAATAATGTGAGATAGAGAAACAAACAGGGAAACAGAAAACGAGGAGGCGGGCATAAAATGCAATCAATCATGCAGCATGATTATCTACGTATATAAAGAAACACAAGAAATTAACTCTTAAATATGTAAATATAGGCATACTTAGTGCATGTGTAATGAAGCAGACGCACCTCGTGTTTCCAATAGCAGCTCGGAGACGACGACGACGACCCGTGCTGTGATTTGCAAGAGAGCTCGGGCTGTTCGCTGCTGCTAAACTGCTATTTGTCTGCTGCTTCTAACCTTTAATTAAACATCATTACACATGCTTTTTAGAGTCCAGCCATGGGACAGTCTCTAATACAACAAGGCCGCGCAGAAAACGCGAAATGCTGCGTGCTATATTTTCGGGGCACAGAAAATTGCTCATGATGAAGAAACTAAAATAAAGGTCACAGCTCTATCTTTAAAATATCGCGCTGGAATCCCAGCTCCGGTTCGGCACTGTGACGTCATTGGTTTCGAAGTATTTTCGTACCTGGGTTGATGCAGCTAAGTAAATGTTGTTCCTAAAAATTCTATATTTGACCCATTGTCGGCCGATGCAGTCCATTCCCTCAGCAGGTCTGGCCATATTGAGCTGAAAAGCGCAGTGCATACATTGCGCGATAACGATCGTGTCTGCAAAGTATTAGATCGCTACGCGCCCGGAAAGATCTGAAATTTCAATCCGAACGCCGTTTCCTTCTTCACTCGCGGCCGCCGCGCTACAAGCCGTACGTTGACGTAATCGTGCCCCTGCGCCTACTTAATCGTGTCTGCAGTGTGGCGTTGCTCGTGCCGCCACGTGACTTCGAGAATTATTCAAGACATCGGTTATCGGTGCGATATCTTGCTTCAATTGACGAGTTGAAGCTTAGAGGAATAATAAAACACACAAACGGAATGTCTGCGTGTTCTTTGTTTTACTTCGCACAGAAGCAAGAGAGATGTACTTCCGCTTCGTCGGCTTGTTCCCACGGTCGTGCGGTCATGTGCGCAGGTACCGAAACTATGCCATTTTCTACCGTGTTCCAGCGCCGTGATCACGCTCTACAATCCGATTGTTCTGCCTCACTATTGGTGTAACACGGACTGGTACCGCTAGTCATGTTTCCTTGTGCACAGCGTGCAAAATCGCGCGCTGCGCGAGCGAGACAACTAAAGCCCCTTAAACTTCGTAAAGTAGTGCCACGCTTTGAAGAATGCCGCCTCCTCCTCCAGCGCTCTGGCCGAAGCCGACACCGCGTCGCTATTGGCCTAATGGCATCACGTGGCCCCTTGCGCCGGCTTTGTTTGTTTACAGTCGCGCTTCAGTACCATCTTTGCTCGAGAAGCGGCGCTTGTTGGCGGCATTCTTTCCGTTCCTATTCTGTGTTGTTTTGATCTTGTGAGCGCCTTGAAGGATGTTTTGTGGCAACTGCGACGTCGCTTCACGTCATTTTCTGTTACCATGACCTGCTGCGCGTTTGGATGCCAATATAGTTTTAGCAAAGGCAAGAATATGTTCGCGATACCGTCCGGTAAGCGCAACGGGTTAAGAAGAAAGACATGGCTTCACCGAATCGGGAGGGAGAACTTCCGACCAACTTCCTCCGCGCGACTATGTGATGTAAGTTGTGACTCTCTCAGAGTATTGTATGTGCCAGGCTTGCGTATTGTGCTGCGGGCAATAACGTAGTAGATATTGCACAGTTCACTGTGCATGTTGTCATTTGTACGCACGCTTTAACATGATTTTTACGCAACATCTGCTTTGCTTATATGCGCACTACGTAGTCGTGTTAGTCATATTTGGTGCGCTTGATCGTTTTGAACGCCAACCGGCTTGAGTTCGCGGGCACGCGAGGTTGCGTGCGATAACGTGATTACGAAATTTGTAAGATTCAGCGCAGTCCTTTTGATAAAATTTCAGTCTCGATCATGAAAGCGCCTCAGGAGAGCAACTCTCTGCCTTTTGTGGTTACTTACTAGCCTTCTTTAGACAGACTAGCTTTGTTTGCCACATTTGTTCGTGTTCCTCGTTGGCGGTCGCCCGGTGGATTTGCGATACAGAGGCACCGATGAAAAGCGTGCGTGCTTTCCCGAAACAGTGTTACGCGGTGCGTTCGTCGTCGAGCGACCGCATCATAGGTAATTGAGACGTATGTGCTAATTCGCGTGAGCTTTAAAGTGTGCGAAGCTGAAGATGCGGCGGTGCAGCACTCGCAAAGAAAACGTGCGGTCGCCCGCCCGTTCCCTGGCTGATTTAGTCGTCGTTCGTGCTTAGTTGTTTGCTCGTTCGTTCGCACGCTCGTTTAGTCGTTTGCTCGCTCGTTAGTTCGCGCGCTCATATAGTCGTTCGCTTGCTCGTCTATTCTACGATTAGTTTCTACAGTCACTATGCCTTATTGAGACGCGCTTGCTGTAGGACTCTTAGGCTGGTGCGTTTATTTACGCAATGAGACAATAAATGGTGCACACGGACTTGTGACTGCAAAGGCAAATCTGTAATGCATCTATGTGAAAATAAACTGTTAACTTGCAACTCGAATGCCGTTTCATATCATTTTAACCTATGGATAAAACCATTTCACTTGCCGCAATTTCGGCCGCGTCATGGCGGGGGGATTCTTTGCGCGATCATGACTTCACTAATAAAGTCATATCTCGCAAATGTTACTTCGAAGGGAGTTCAACCGTCCTCAATGCATGCACCTCAGTGCAACTCGGTTCGCGACAAGTACGTCACTTAGTAAACGGACGAACCAACGCACGATGAAGTGTTATTCGTGATAAGTCATTAACCTCAAAAAATTACTGAAGGCCACAGTAGTCTTGTTTGAGAATGGGTCAAGCATTGTTATCGCGCTCCCGCTTCGCGCACGAATGCTAAAAACTCATTTTATTTTCGCACAGTCCGCACAGTCGCACAGTTAGTACGCACAGTCCCGACTCGATGATCGGCCGCGGTATTTCTGTCGGCGTTGAGACACAAGAAACATAATAGCACCAGCGCCCACCTCTGAGGCTTTGCGCGCGCTTAGATTGGCAAGCACGCACGTTGGCGGCACTGTCCTTGTAATACACTTTCGAGCCTCCAGAGCAGTGATCTCCGGCAGCCTTTGTACGTCATAGCTGATACGCGCCGCGAATTCACATGGTAAGGGCGGCGCGGATTCTTTAGGCTGAGGGCTTGCTGGAAGCCAAGAGGTTGTCATTCGATGGTAACCGTGTTATTTACAACCATTCGCAACAAGATCTTGCTACACGCCCTTGACAAATGTTGCGTACCTAACTGTAGGGCACGCGATACATTCGCAATCGTCAACGCACAGCGTTAACACTCCGTCAGATACTTTTTAAAGAAATAGTTATCAAAAATAAAACAAAAGCTGCCGTTACCGAATTTGTATAAGCATCCGACTAAAGATTCTATGCTGTACACGAAGTTACGCGGAGCTGGAAAGCCAACGTGAACGCCTAAAGAGCACTACCTTGCTATGCGTGCATTCACTCTGCGAAAGGTCGTCTGCTGCGCTCGAGCAAGTAGGCGGTGCCATGGTCGAGGAGGGAGCGTGAAAGAGAGGAGAAACGAGGAGGAGTGAAGGCGGAGGAGGAGAGTGGCACTACTTTACGAAGTTTCAGGGGCTTTAGAGACAACAGCTCGCACGCGACATCGTCTGCGGAAGTGCGAAGCGCCGTAAAAAAAGCGAGGAGAACAAGAAAGTGAAGGCGGGGCCTGTGGCGTATGTGTCACGCGATCCTCGAAGTCCGGCATGGGAGAACGCAGGGAAGGAATTTCGCTCACGAAGGCTAGACGGGGTGAGTGGAGAGGGAGTCTCGCTATGCAGTGGAGCCCGCCTGCTGAAATCATGGGTTCGCGGCACTAAAATATTTCTTTCTCGGCTATTAATGAGCCGACCCGAAAATGTTTTGTGGCAGAACGCCCCCTAGAGGACACGTAAAAAACTTCAAGCGCATAACCAAAACTTGCTGTGGGGTCTGGTGAGGGGCCCTTCAATGGAAGACGCCGTTAACATCGACGCCATCACTATACACGGGGTGACCATATGTAGGTTTTCCGGAATTTTTAAACCTCGCCTGCATCAGATAACATGAATTCTTGTCCTTGAGCTGGATTATTCGCAGAGGCGGACATAATAGCATGAAGAACCGACAACATATGTTCAACTAATTAAAAAATTCACTCATTGTTTTCTTAATTACTTTACGGCACATATTGAAATTTACGAATTATAGCAGATGAGTTTGCAAGAAGTATCCACTTAAAATGGATTTCCAAGATGACACCAGTTTCGAGATATTATTTCCTAAAATATGGAACGAAATACCTGGGCGTTCCAGTTACTTTTGTGCTTCAATGCATAAAAGAGCGTATTGTTAAAAAATAAGAGGACCATTTATACGGCGAGTTTGATGGCGCGGATACGCCTCACAAACTCACAGGCTACAATTCGTAAACTGCAATATCTCCTGCAAAGTAATCAATTAAGAAGTTGATTGTTGAACTATTGAATAGGTATTGCAGTTTTTTGTGCATTTATTGTCCGCCTCTCTGAACAATCGAGCTGAAGGACTAGTACTGTTATCTGCAACAGGCGATTTTTAAAAATTCCATAACACATCAAAATGATCCCTTATGATCGCCCTTTTGTGTGTGTGTGTGTGTGTGTGCGTGCGTGCGTGCGTGCGTGTGTGTGTGTGTGCGTGCGTGCGTGTGTGTGTGTGTGTGTGCGTGCGTGTGTGTGTGTGTGCGTGTGTAATTTCGTGGAAAGGATTATGGACGCATCATGTGGCGCACAGCATCAAGTTCTATTACAAAAGAATGTGTATTTAGGCACTCCCCGTGCCTAAATACAGCGTGAATTTTCTTCCCGTGATGCACGAGATGCGTATGGCCAGACGCCGTTGTGCATCCGCACATGGCATGTCGCGAAAGGTTATCGAGGAGCAGATATTTTGATTGCGGCAATTTAATAAACTTCGTCACCGCGGCGACCACCTTTCCGCGCACTTTCTGCAGCACTAATAAATGCCCATTTCTTCTACGTCATACGTACATTTGGGAAACTTTTTGTGTTAGCTTACTCGGTGATTGTGCAATCCGGCTCGTAAAGATAGTAAATGTTCTTAAGTTTCGCGACGTGTCAAGACCGCGCCAGGCATACCTGACAGAGTTCCAAGTATGTACCAGAGGGGGGGGGGGAGGGGGGGAGGGTCTTCTACCTTTTCGTTTTTCTTTTACGGGCAGCAGCACTTTAGCCCGTCGTCGATTATTTGCACCACCCTAAATCTTCAGCCGGAGTACAAGGAAAATTATGTTAGACGCGACGTCACTCTCATAGTTGCTGATAAGAGGCGGGTCTAGGAACCGGACCTGGAGATATGGCGGGTGATGCCCTTTATCTGCTCAGTGCCCACCGCTCGTGCAAGGTTTCTGACTCGCTTGGTCGTGAGTGGAGATAGCGCAGGCGATCTGGTCGTTTGGAACATGTCGACATCTTGAACAATGGGTTCCGATGAAACGGGACAAAAACAGCGACCCAGGTCTCGGAGAAAATTTTAAAAGCTTCATGTTTGTCACTCCAAGAAAAATGTTTGAACCCTTGGATCTTAATTACTTTGCCCCCTGTGCATAATCGCTACCTACTTTGCGTACACATCGTCTCTTCAAAGAGACACTAGGAAGAAAAGAACTTCAATCATTTGAGTCGTATTAGTAAATCACCTTCCAAGAAAAAAAAATAACGTGCATTCTTACTGTGACATGAGGCTTAGTAAGCCAAAAAAAAAGGGGGGGGGGCACGAAAACGAAAGACAAGTGGCGACTCCTTGACATTACCGCACCATCTCGTTGTGACGTCATACTTGATGCAACATGGTTATAACGGCGCATTTGAGGACGGGACACAGAAAAAAACGTACGGAGGCATTCTTTATGTGTCCCGTCCTCAAACACGCTGTTGTAACCATGTTACATAAAGCCAACAACCAACTAGCCTATCTAAGTCTTTTAATTAGTGACTCACATATTTTGACGGCGTCTGCTCTGGTCTAATCAAATTTCTGGCAGTAAAGGTGGGCTACGTATTATACTAAAAGAGACAAAGGCTTAACTTCGCAAGTTCCAAGAACATTTACTGAGCCGCAATGGCCCAAATAATAACAAAACTGAAATACGTGTTATAACGTCACATTGACGTACAGGCACTGGAGTTTCAGCCCTGAACACAAAAAAAAAATCTTCTAATTTCAAGTTCACTTCAACTGACCTTTGACTCCGAAATTAACGAAAATATTGTTTCAGGAGAATATTTTTTCAGTGAAAACAGATTTTTAGTGTTTCTCCTTAATGTGCATTCAGCACTGCAATTCTGGTACATCAAGGTCATCAACTACATGCACGTATCAGCGCGATACTTAGTGGGTAAGGGAGGTAGGGAGCACGCAGTAATAAATAAAAGTGCGCACAAGCTTGAGTTGAAATATATTTGGGGCACAAGACAAGTTATAAAGTGTTCAGAAATTTTTTAGACTGCAAGCCTTCACAGGGCGGGAGCCTCGTTTAATTTTTTTTCAATTATGGCCGATACTTTTGTTGTGATGATTCGTCATATCTAATACTATCGCGTAAAACTAGGGACAAAAGATAGGAGAGACATAATCACAGCGCTGACTTCCAAATATCTTTATTCGTCACATGGGGCACATTTCTGGTCAAGAAAAGTACAAACACAATTTAAACCATGAGCAGGAATGTATTCTTTCTTGTCAAGATACATAGAAGGGGTGCTCACACATTCCCCGCCTAGTCCATCGCTGAAATCTGATTCTTCAATTTTCTTTGTCGTCTGTTCCTTGGCCTTTGTTTATCAGATGATTGTGCATAACGAACTATAGCTCTAATTTCTGGTCGAAAGACTTTCGTGATCGGGCTAGATTTCGTCACACTTTTTTACTTTGGTTCGTTAACGTCGAAAACTTCGCGACTAGAACAATCATAGTCAATAAACCGAGGTCAGTGGAGCTGCTAATTAACTTGCCAGTCGCGGTGATTCTACGGCCCTATAGGAGCGATGGGGTGGTCAAAATTAAGCCTCGGATATTCCTTACAATTGAAATTAAGACAAGTTATGCGGTCAGGGGATAAGTTATGTGGGTGTGACGTAACAGTTACGTAACACCGAGGAAGAGCTTTGCTCCAGTCGTCACGGTCTGGCAGGCATAATACATACGAACTGAGATGAAAATTTGCATGTGGATATCTTGGAACGCAGACATGCACATTAAAGAACCTCAGGTGGTCCGTATTTCTGAAGTCCCCCACTACGGCGTGCCTCATAATCAGTTTTGCAGTTCTTTTTTTCTGTAGCGCAAAAAGCACAAGGACGTAGAAGAGAAAACACACACACAGCGCCTGTGTGTGTCTGTTTTCTCTTCTACGTCCTTGTGCTTTTTGCGCTACAGAAAAAAAGAACTGCAAAATGTTACACCAACAAGCCCAAATATCTACTCTGATGGACTTGTAATGAGATCGTGCTTTTGACCCGTCAAACCCCATAATTTAATTTTAAATTAAAGTATCTATGTTTATTACGTATAACGCTTTGTGGTGTGACACGAAAAGGAAGAAAAAAACGCGATCAAGCTTCGCAGGACAGCTGTAAACAGAACGGGCTGTGTAATTCTGTCACGGTTTGTCACCCGTTCGCCGTCGGCGCGAAGTCGTCGACAGTGTTTACAAGCCGGTTGGTCGCTCTGTACTCAAGCGAACACAGCGAAGGAGTCAGAGTCGGGAGAAAGAGAAAAAAATATTTATCGTTAGCAGTGTGTTCAATGGGGTTGGTTGGTTCATCTTTAGAATAAAAACAGGAACAGCGCAACAGAGGACGAGCGAGTAAAGAGCACAGAACAGAGCTCTGTGCTCTGTCCTGTGCTCCTTACTCGCTCGTCCTATGCTGCGCTGTTCCTGTTTTATTCCAAATATTTATCCAGTGACAATGATACAAAGATTAAAAGAAACACAAGAACACTAACAAGCATGCACTTAATCTAGATCAATGATAAACACAAAATAAATACAATTAACAGTTAACAGTAAACATAGGAATTAAAACTACACAAAACGTACTTAACGTGGTCAACTTAACAGAGTTCAGAGAAAAAAAATGGGGGCATACGCATCGCCGGGCAGCAGCATGCAAGTCCATAAAGCGTGGAGTCGACGGCAGAGCTTTCCCGAAGAACGCTGTGAAGCCGATATCGTTGCGGTGGATGCGATTGCTGGGTTTCCCGGGAGTCTAGGTCTGACGTTTTCCCTCGAGCAAGTGGAGCTAACTTGAGAGGGACTACCGTGAGCTTCGTTGCAGACGTTGGTTTGTCGTGTGTTACGCCAACTACAGTCGGATACAACTTTAGAAAAAAGGGGGCGTTTACTCCTCCGAGGCGGAGGCACACGAGCATCCACCAATGGGCGCGCACTCTGGACTGACGTCGTGAGCCGGACGGCCGGTGACTCCGCCGACGGAGATGGCCGCCCGCGCTTCGAACTGAGCGAGGTCGCGTCAGCTGTGTGCTTCAGCCCCTCGTCAGAGTGAATTCCAGAGCTGTTTATGATTATCTATCATGCCGGAAATATTACTGCGAGCTTACGATGCGGCATTTGTGCCACGTGCGTTTATTCTGAGCCGTGATCCGGCGAAGGAACATTGCAGCGAGCATCGCTGGCGCTGCGCTATGCTTTATATACCTTAAAACAGGATCCCGCGGCAACCGCTACGAACACACATCCTGCGTGTTTGTTCCATGTTCTTTTATTTCGCTTCCGATTGAGGTTACGACGAGAAAAGTTTTCCAAAGACTGGTGCCTACTGTTAGCGGCGGGTGTGTTCGTGTACTGTGTCGCTGCGTTTCTCGTCGGACGGGGTGAAGTGATGGAGCAAACCATTCTCAGGAGAAATCATAAAAGTGTGCGCGCATGAAACAAACCCACGAGTGTCTCAACAGAAAATACTTGCAGAAGAAGCCTTCAACGCAAAGACTTGTCGCCGTCGACTTAGTGTGAACGATCATTGTGAGCATTGAGATAGCCGAGCGTCTAGCGACGGTGTTCGAGCGTTGTGTAGCACCTTCGATTGATTTCTGTCCACCAATGCTCACTGCACGCGCAAGCTGTAGAATGCGTGCTGTGCAATTGTGAAAACACAAAACCAAAAAATATAAATTTTATGCTGTTTAAAACCAAGAGTATTTATTTAAAACGATGAATGAAGCATTTTTGTACTTTCCTGCCTCGACCGTATTCTCGCCCCAGGTTTGTAATGGTTGCGATAAATGCATTGTTTTATATAAGTACTTTTTCAATAGCAACTGATTCATTTTAAGCTTGGAAAACGAGCAGTAGATACGCCATGTACATGTGAACACGAGCAAAAGCCTTGCAGAGCTGCTCTTTCTATTTTTGTCACTTGCAATGAAGCTAGCAGGCGACGGGCAGCGTCGTAAAAGGCATGGGGTTATTTTTCGGTCGCTATCCGGCATGTGCTGTAGCACATGAGAGCTCTACTAAACCAGTCATCAAAATACAAAGTCTTTATTTATACCGAGAATTACGCCTTTCAGGAGCACAATTTTTCGAGCGGGACTATTTTAGTCGCGGAGGCAATCAGCTGTCGCGCTTCGGTCATCTGGGCGGGGCCTCCCCTTTTTTCTAAATTTGTATCCGACTAACTCGCACATCAGACACGGCTAGGCGGCCCAGGCGATATTGGACGGTACTAGCTCCTTGATGCTTTTCAGCAGAGTGTAGGCTCGGCTTCTAGACTCTAAACTGCTTAGCTTGGTCTAGAACCTGCGCTTAAATAACTTCTCCTCTTTCTAGTGCCCTGGGTTGGAGGACTCCAGATATTGGTGACGATCCAATCAGGTTCACCTAATTGTATACCGGCTCCTCCCAAGGTCTTGGCCGCGCCCCCCTTTAATTAGGCGCGAGGCAACGGGTGCTTCCCCCCTGCTGATAGAGTTCGCGCACTCGTATTGCACCACACACCTTGAGTCCGTGGAGGGACTCCATTGTCCGTGCACAAACACAGTAGAAACTACTACGGCAGACGGCCATACGGCAATGTCGGCACACATACACTGGCATCAATTCGTGGATACGGGATCGCACAGAGGCGCCACATACACTGTCAGCACTTCGTGGACACAGGATTGCACAGACACCACATACTTCGGAGTATTCGCACCCCCACCTTCTTAGTAAGCTTCTCAATGCACGCGGGGGTCAAAGAATACACAAGGGTTCCTACAAAAAGCTGTCGGGGCGTCACGGTCGCGCCAACGACAAAAAGCCAATAATCTCTAAACGTGCCTTCGACTTCTTTCGGCCGCTTGCCCGAGTGGCCGGCAATACCTGTCTTGCTCGTCGGTTCCTATTACTACGACCCTTTTGGCGCCCGTTGATCGGTGCTTCGCCGAGTCAAATAATGCCGCACCGTGACAAATTCCAAACTTTAAGGAACACGCGTCATGAATTGAAAAGCGCACTCAAAGGAAACTACGCATAGTGGCTGATAACTGAATAAATAAGCTCACTTTCCTTACTTCATTTAGATGATAATTACGAACTTTAGGGTGCCTTCGTTAGTCACCGTTTGCCTCGGCTCTTCTTTTCAATGTCGCGCTAAATGTGGCATTGAAAATATTCCGTCAGAAAATATATTAAAAGAAAGCTTTCTGGCAGCTATATGACATACTACGGGCGACTCTTTGCCTCACGAGAGACAAATCGTAATCAACGAACGCAGAGGAACGTCACTGCAGTCGCCGCCGCCGCTTTCTTGGCAACGATACCTTCGCCAAAGACAAGCGCCGTGTGTAATTGCGCCCCTGCTTCTTCCTTCCTTCCTTTCTTTCTTTTTTTTCCTCGCCACTTAACTGGCTGGAGGCTTGGGCAACGCCTCCATTACCGCGCAGCCTGACACGGACAACCGCAATCCTTGGGTGCGCCAAATCTCGCATCCGCGTCAGCTGAATTAAGAACGACGATTCGCAAATGAGCTTCGCTCCTGTCGTCCTATAGTGCAACTCCAGAACCGTCGGTCTGAGGCTGTTTCTGAATAATTGCTCGCGGATGGCACAGACAGGACGAATAATACACAGCTGCTTTGCATAATCTTTTTTGTTTGTTTCTACGTCTATATGTGGCTTCTAAGGTAGGCTTGTAGCTCGTTCGCAGGCACGCGGAGTTGCTACAAGGTGAAGCCATCGACGCACTCGCAAGGAGATAAACTGGGTTTGCTGCTAGCGCGGAAGCTTCGCGTCGTGCTGCCAACTGTGCGGCGTTGGCTATCAGTGTTAGCGAGAAGACGTGGAAGTCACCAGGTGGGTTGAATGAGGGTGCGTAAATATAGTATGTCTGAATGACTAAAGTGAAAAGCGCCAACTTCGACACGCGAATGGCTCCGGAGCCATATCGGCGCCGGGCCCGTCGGGGCGCGTTGGAAGCCGCCGGTTACGTTAGCTGCGCCGGTACGCCCGACTATTAGCCCCGAGAAAGAGGAATGGCGCCCTCTCGCGAGTGACGTCACGGCCAGGACGCCGCTCGCTCCGGCTCGCTCGGCTGCCGCGCGCGCTCGTTCCCTTCGTGTATGCTTGGGGTAGAGGTGGCTCGAGCCGTACGTATTGATGAATAAGTCGGATTCTTTCAGCTGTAATACCTTAACCACAGTTTCTTCTTCAAAAGCGTGTGAGTCGAGAAACTTTGCGACTTGGATATCGCAAGCTAAGTAGCGTTAAAGGGGTCTACAAGTTTTTGCAATGCATATATGCGCCGTGTCTATCGGTAAATTTTGACTAAAAAAAGAATATCTGCAAATTCAACGCGCGAAGTTGTGTATGATGCTTCGCTAAACACTTAACATTCCTTTAGTATTTAGCTATGAGAGGTATTGCATTTTACGTGGAAGAAAAATTTGGTACTTGGCGTCAACATGTTATCCGATGTTAGAAAGACACTGCCCAGCGAAGCTGTCATCATGATTCATATTACTCTGGTGTGTTGTTCTATTCAAATATGGCCATTCATTAATGCGTAAAAAAATAGTTAGGCGCGCATTTCTTATGAAAATGTTTGCTGCTACTTTCATCCCCCTCTGAAACAGGCCTCCAAAAAACGAATTGCTCATGGCTGCTGACACGACGGCGTGTCATGTAGAGTATTTACATAGTTAATTCACAAACACCATAGTAGCAATCACCTGAGAGAAAAGTTTCGTTGTTTAGATCAACAGCCACTCAATTGAAAATGATGAAATGTATCATAGTGGCCCTCAGTAGCCTTTATCGACAATATGGCACACCCCTGATCACGTAACTGTAGCAATCGACTGTCCGTATGGCGAGGCACGCTATGTTCGCGAAACCCATCAGTTCACTTCAACTTCGAATTAAAACCATAAAGCATTTTTTTACAGCGCCAACTGGAATGGCTAAAGTATTCTCGAGCTACTACTACGCAGCTTAGATTGCCTACAAAAGGAAAATTCAAGCACCTTTTGTCTCACCATGTCTCGATCCAGCGTTATTTAATTATACAAACGGATAACTATTCGCTTCGTCGGTACTTAAAAGAGAACCTTGCAGGCTAATTTAAGTTTGCTCCAATCCAATCGCAAACATTCATAAAGAAAGCACCACAAGCCTTGCATATACTTTCACTTGATTTCTGACCCTCCACAGGGGGAATTTCGATATCTTCAATATGTCCCATACTACTAGTCATTGACGCTTCGACTGCTTTCTGGCTGCAGCTATGCAGTCCAGCAGGCATACTTCACTAAAAAAATTGGGCCGAGCAGCCTGTGTCAGTTTGCCAAACAGATTCGTCATGTATATTCCTCAAGCAACAAGCACCAGTAAATTTCTCAAGTGAGTTTGATTTGATTTGATTTATTAATTTTCATTTACACACACACATGTACAGAGGAGTTGCCAATGGAGGTGGATGAGGGAAAAAAGCCGCACAGACGCGGCTTGAGGTAATCTCACCCTCTTAGGTACAATATGGCTGCATGGGGTAACACATCAAGCGCCATATAAATTACATTTATATAGTGGCCATAAAACATTGCAGTTATACAATATATGAAAGCACAGTGAAATATTTCCACGATAACAATGCAAAACACACTGCGGCATTGAAATAAATAAATGATATACACTTGGTAACATAGACAAAAAAAGAGGAACATAACATGCATTATTAATCATTAACAAACGCGCTCTAAAGAGGTGAGTTGAACGTGTAGCACGGAAAAGGGAATATATATTGGTACATTCCTATTTGTACTCTGTAAATAGCTGTAAGCCTTCATTAACTTTACTTCAAATTTCCGCCGCTTAAAAAAAAAATAAACACCTGAAGAACCGCCTAATGTTGACAAGCAGTTAAAGAAGCAAGTGAGGCGTGTAGAATCTAAGCTCCAGTATTGGTTAAGTCACCGTGCTACTGCCGAGCGTTTCTGTGAGGAAACGCAAAAATTCGATATTATACCATGGACTACTCGTCGTAAGCAAACCTGTTTTAGCGGAATAAAATCAACGTAACTGCTGTAGAAGTCATATATAGCCAGCTTTGTGACATACTTGTTGCACCGCGGCAGGTATGGTATCATAACTGGATTCCTATAGGCTATGCTTTTGCGATTGTCTATCCGCGTATGAAAAACCCGTAATGGGCTGGTCTGCGTCGCTTCGGCTGGCACTGTAGCGTTGCCTTCGAGAGCTGCATTGTTGTCTCAGAAATTAGCTCTTTGAATAAATGTTCTCAAAGGAAGACGTCATAAAAATATATTTGAGACGACCACTATAAGTATACAAGCAGAGAGAACGAGGGCGAACAAACGAAAACACCGCAGAAAGCGCCCGTACAACGCACGAACTGTAGCAGACGACAGGCGCGAGTCCGTGCCCTGACGTCACGCGAGCGGCGCTCGCAGCGCCGCTCGTGTTCGTTCTCGGGGCTAATAGAGGTGTCGTTTTCGCCGACGTGACGTAGCATGCGCGGCCGTTACGTCGGACTATAAACGGAGACATGATACGAGCGGAGCGGCCCGCTCGGTTCCTTGCAACAACACCATCGCCCTCGCCTCCGCCGCATCCGCAAGAAAGCTGCGGTTGCCGGGAGGCGTGACAGGCAGTCTGGGATCTTTGAAATATATCGCGTTCCACACTTTATTTATTTATTTATTTTATTGTACCCTCAAGACCGAAGTATTACAGAGGGAAGTGGGTAAAAAAAAACATACACAAGTAAATAAACAAAGCAGCAATAAACAACAAATGTGATTAGTTAATTGCATCCGGGAGTAATGATGTCTGATAAGGCCGAACGAAACTTTGAGTTGTCCTTGATTGCGACAACTGCGCCGGGAAGGTGGTTCCATTCCTGAGAGGTCCTATAGGAATGAATGATTCGTTACAGGCTCTGGTGCGGCACTGGATGATTCCAACCTTATGGCTATGGTCGATGCGAGAGGAAATGTAGGTAGGAGGTGATATTAGATTATCGCGTAGGTACGAATTGTGGAAATATAGTTTATGAAATAAAGCAAGGCGAAAACACTTACGCCGGGCTGAGAAAGGAGCAAGCAGCAAAGAGTTTTTCATGGCAGTTACGCTTGATGTACGGCTGTAGTTGCTATGAATGAAACGTACGGCATTGTTTTGGATTAGTTCGAGTGATTGAGTAAGGGTTTCGAGGTACGGGTCCCGATGGATGAAGCGTACTCCATTTTACTTCTAATAAGCGTTTTGTATAGAATTATTTTAATGAGGTAGGAGCAGAAGAATAGTTTCGGCGAAGATAACCTAGCGTGCGATTAGTATTGTTAATTACGTTGTCGATGTGCAACGACCAGGAAAGTGACGAGGTTATGTGGACGCCTAGGTATTTATACGAGGTTACGACCTCCAGGGGAGCATCATTAAGGTAATAGTTTGGTGGAGGAATATGGCTGCGAGTTACACGCATACATTTACATTTACTTACGTTAAGTTGCATTAACCATACGTCACACCAGTTAGAGATAGCGTTTATATCGTCTTGTAAGAATTTGTTATCAGATTTGTCCGAGATTTCACGGAGGATAACACAGTCATCTGCGAAAAGGTAAATGTTAGAACAAACGTCATTGAGTAAGTCGTTAATGTAAATTAAAAAAAGAAGAGGGCCTATAACAGATCCTTGGGGCACACCAGAGTCTACAGGATTAGATGGGGACATATGATTTTCTACCACAACATACTGTGACCGATTAAAAAGAAAATGCTGAAGCCATGCAAACAGGTGAGGATCAAGATTAAGTTTACTGAGTTTAAATAGAAGTAATTTATGGCACACTTTGTCGAAGGCCTCGGCGAAATCAAAGAAAACACAGTCTGCGAAAGAACCTTTGTCGAGAATAAGATGAAGGCTGTGAGTAAAAGAAAGAAGTTGGGTTTCACATGACAAGTTTTTTTCGGAAACCATGTTGTGCTTTTGTAAAAAATGAATTATTGTGTGAGTGCTTAGCTAAATGTGAGTACAGAATATGTTCAAGAACCTTGCAAGGAATGCTTGTGAGGGAAATGGGGCGGTAGTTGAGTGGCGAATGTTTGCTACCGGACTTATGAAGTGGGACCACCTTCCCGACCTTCCAGTCTGTAGGTAGCCGATGGGTATCTAAGGATTGCTGAAAAATTTTCGAAAGCAGAACAGATGAATAAACAACAGTATTTTTCAGGAATTTCGCGTTAACCAAATCAGCACCAGGACTTGATGACAACTTGAGACCTTTAATTACATTTTCGACCCCAAGAGGTTCAATGATATAAAAGTCCATAGGTGGGTAATTGCAAGACTCGAGCGTTGGAAGCACAGGGTTACCACATACGATAAAGTTGTTACAGAACACAGAGTTAAGGATATGGGGACATACATCTTCGGGTACCGGTGAACCGTTGGAATCAATCAAACTTAAAGAAGGGAATTGCGCTAAAAAAGACACGGACGAGTAAGGACATGGACGGGCGCAATCCGTGTCCGTCCGTGTCTTTTTTAGCGCAATTCCCTTCTTTAAGTATGTACGACCGACTCGCCCAACAACGTGCTCTCCTGAATCAATCAACGTGATTGAATTATCTTTGGAAGGGTTAATAACACGCCAAAACCTTTTAGGGTCATTCGCAAGCATTGTGGGCAAAGTGTGTACTTGGAATGTCTTTTTGGCAAGTTTAATAGCTTCTGTGTAAGTACTGTTTGCCTCCTTATAAGCGTCCCATTTCGATGCCAGTGAACTTTGATTGGCTATTCGATACGGTCGTTTTTTTTCGGTTTGAAAGCCTTTTTAACTTGGAATTGAACCAGGGTTTCTTAACATTGCAGGATATTACGCTTGATGGAATAAACTTGTCGGTGAGCTCATGTATCTCATTTTTGAAAACGGTCCAGTTCTCATCAACCGTGCGATCATCAAATTGGCTTAGGAAAGGATCAAGAAAATTAGCTAGATGAATATTAATATCGTCAAAGTTTGCCCTATCGTAGTGGTAAATTATTTTTTTTTCAACAATTGGTTTTATCACAGGAGATAATATGTTGAAAGAAAGACCCAGGTGATCGCTTAAGCCCGGTAAGCATGAAACATTGGTAACTATGTCAGGATGAGAGCATAATATTAAGTCAAGGAGGTTAGCGGCACTTTCCGAGATTCTCGTTGGTTCTAACACTAACTGTGTTAGGGAAAACAAAGAGCAGAGATCAAGAAAGTCGTTACTTTGCGAAGAAAATGGATAACAGTGCGGAGGTTCAGTAGTCCAGCATATGTTGGGGAAATTGAAATCCCCCAATAACATGATGGGGTTCGAAGGATGCCGCAAAGTAAGGGTGTTAAGCACATCGTGAAGCTCAGTGGTGAAAGTGGATGGGTAGGATGGAGCGCGGTAGCAGACAACAATCGTAATTTTACGGTAACCGATATCGACGCACGCGCACACAACTTCCAGGTTACAGTATAAGTGGACTTGATGACCTTGCAAGGATTTTGAAATAGCGAGTAGTACGCCTCCGGCTTTGCGATTAGTGCGATCGCAACGGAAGGTATGAAATCGAGACAAGTCAAAGATTTCACAATCTTGCACATGGGGTTGTAGCCACGTTTCTGTTAATGCAATGATACCAGCATTACAGCTATCGATGAGCGATTCTAGTTCCACGCGTTTGCGAAATATTAGACTTAAAGGCGAAGCGGAAGCGTCCTCCAAAGTTTTATGTTAACATCTTTGATTCAACGCACTCGGAATTGCCTTATGTGTACGCTATAGCATAAATGTTTTCTAGATGTGAAAGGGTGCATTCACGGGTGTAACCTCCTCTCTGCTTCTTGCAACATACTTGGGCGGAATATTACAAGTTAAGACATGTAAATCGATTAAAGGTTTACAGGCCTTAGATTGTCCTGACACATGTGTCTGTATTTTGTCCGTTGTGTATATCCTTATGCCGCCCAAGTTACGGCCTGCATTTGCTCGTATTATAGGCCGCAGAATGCCCGACATACTGCAAAAATTGTTTGGTACGGAGGTCCCAGCTTCCCTACCTCACGGCATCGACTCTTCAAAGCATCGAATTACCACGACTTCTTGCCTTCATAAATACGAGCCTTCGCAACTTTGACTATTCGCAATTTCGAGTGTTCTTGACTTCGAACCTTTGCGAATTGGAATATTCGTGACTTCGAGTTTTTTTGTAATTTGAGCCTTCTTGACGAACTGCTATTTTCCATCCAAAGGAAAGACGTGAGGACAGACATTACAGAACGCTGACTCTCAACTCATGTTTATGGTTGGATTCTGCAGAACAGCTTTGGTCCCAATTTCAGATGGAAAGGAGGTCCATTGGAAGGATGCCCTTTTTTGCGTCGAGCCCTATAGCAAACATGACACGTCCCTAGGAAATAGATTAAAGTTCGTTCTGTGACAGAGGAGTAGATGCAACAATAACGCACTTTTCACCAAGTCCTGCAATCTCTCTTTCCTCGTTTGTTTCTCGCGTCAGCCTGTCACAACCATTTCGCACAGCGCAGTCGCTTCATGCAACTATAGTTATAATATTCAAGTCGCTGATTGAGGCACTGGGTAGCTCGACCTGCGTAGGCCTTGCTGGAGTTAAAATATTTCTTGGGTGCCACATGCCAGAACCACGATCCTGTAATGAATTATGCCGTAGCTGGGAGCTCCGGCTTAATTTGGACCACCTAGGGTGTTTTAATGTGCACCGAGGCACGGTATACGAGTGCTTTTGCATTCCCTTCAACCGGAATGCAGCCACCGCGACCGGGATCAAACATGCCACCTCTAGCTCAGCAGCGCAGCGCCATACTCCGCGGAGGGTGGTCTTGCAAGTTGCCACAGGAAAGTGGAATAGAATAATCTTCACAATTTTGAGTGTTCGCAATTGAGTCTTCGTTACTTCGAGTCTTTGGGACTTGTACTTTCTTCGTTACCTTTAGTTCTTTTCGCGACTTCTGGTCTGCACGACGTTAGAAGGACAGCTTCCGGCCGGCATGCATAGCAGCGAGCGAGGCGTGGTCCTGCGATGCCTATCGCCTTTCCTGCTGTCCTTGTCTCCTCCCGACGGCAGCTCCGTCGCCTCAAGCCACGTCTCGTCCGTCGACGGGAGTTCGTTTATTACCCGGTCGCCGGGCCTCATCGAAGACCGCTTGTTTACGCGCCTTTGCTCGTCCTTGCCTTGTAGTAAGAACCGCGCACACGCCCATCCACAATTAGCGAAAGCTTTCGCGTTTGCCGCAGCGTTTCCGCTACTATTCCCGCCTGCAGCCGTTTTCTCAAAGCCCCGAATCGTTACATTCCAGGGCCAAGGACGAAAGACTTATGCCAGAATTATTTCAGCACGGCGGCGAATATTGGACTGCGTGACCGGCGGCGTTCGGCGTACTTTGGCGCGCCGAACGCCGTCGCCACTGGACCAAATATTATCGCGCGCTAGCCGGCAGCATGCGGGTCTACAGTTCAGCATGCTGGTCCACTGAAGCGAGATGGCTGAGTTTTCGCTTTCGCCAAACAAAAAACTGCTCGATCGCCACACTCTCATCCGCAGGTGGTGCTGCAACACCTAATCGCCGCGCTGCTGCACGCCATGTTCACTGCGCCGGGCTATATACACAGGGGGCAAATAGTAGGCAACCCTGGCGTCGCCGGCGTGACGTATGCGATTTCTCCGGCTGCTGCCTGGCATGTTGGAAACGCGCAACACTATATCCGGGCCATAACTCAAAATTCTAAGTCACTCATTCAGGCTGCTTTCAGATAACGTTGCTTCTGTCCAACTTAAGGCCAAGATATAGTCCGGCGTTCTCGGCGCGCCAGGCCGCGGCAGGCGAAGTCGGATACGCTGCGCTAGCGACGCCAGGGGTGCAAGAAATTTGCTTCCTCTAGAGTTCAGCGTGCGCGCGCAGCTAAAGCCCCTGAAACTTCGTAAAGTAGTGCCACTCTCCTCCTCCGCCTTCACTCCTCCTCGTTTCTCCTCTCTTTCACGCTCCCTCCTCGACCATGGCACCGCCTACTTGCTCGAGCGCAGCAGACGACCTTTCGCAGAGTGAATGCACGCATAGCAAGGTAGTGCTCTTTAGGCGTTCACGTTGGCTTTCCAGCTCCGCGTAACTTCGTGTACAGCATAGAATCTTTAGTCGGATGCTTATACAAATTCGGTAACGGCAGCTTTTGTTTTATTTTTGATAACTATTTCTTTAAAAAGTATCTGACGGAGTGTTAACGCTGTGCGTTGACGATTGCGAATGTATCGCGTGCCCTACAGTTAGGTACGCAACATTTGTCAAGGGCGTGTAGCAAGATCTTGTTGCGAATGGTTGTAAATAACACGGTTACCATCGAATGACAACCTCTTGGCTTCCAGCAAGCCCTCAGCCTAAAGAATCCGCGCCGCCCTTACCATGTGAATTCGCGGCGCGTATCAGCTATGACGTACAAAGGCTGCCGGAGATCACTGCTCTGGAGGCTCGAAAGTGTATTACAAGGACAGTGCCGCCAACGTGCGTGCTTGCCAATCTAAGCGCGCGCAAAGCCTCAGAGGTGGGCGCTGGTGCTATTATGTTTCTTGTGTCTCAACGCCGACAGAAATACCGCGGCCGATCATCGAGTCGGGACTGTGCGTACTAACTGTGCGACTGTGCGGACTGTGCGAAAATAAAATGAGTTTTTAGCATTCGTGCGCGAAGCGGGAGCGCGATAACAATGCTTGACCCATTCTCAAACAAGACTACTGTGGCCTTCAGTAATTTTTTGAGGTTAATGACTTATCACGAATAACACTTCATCGTGCGTTGGTTCGTCCGTTTACTAAGTGACGTACTTGTCGCGAACCGAGTTGCACTGAGGTGCATGCATTGAGGACGGTTGAACTCCCTTCGAAGTAACATTTGCGAGATATGACTTTATTAGTGAAGTCATGATCGCGCAAAGAATCCCCCCGCCATGACGCGGCCGAAATTGCGGCAAGTGAAATGGTTTTATCCATAGGTTAAAATGATATGAAACGGCATTCGAGTTGCAAGTTAACAGTTTATTTTCACATAGATGCATTACAGATTTGCCTTTGCAGTCACAAGTCCGTGTGCACCATTTATTGTCTCATTGCGTAAATAAACGCACCAGCCTAAGAGTCCTACAGCAAGCGCGTCTCAATAAGGCATAGTGAATGTAGAAACTAATCGTAGAATAGACGAGCAAGCGAACGACTATATGAGCGCGCGAACTAACGAGCGAGCAAACGACTAAACGAGCGTGCGAACGAACGAGCAAACAACTAAGCACGAACGACGACTAAATCAGCCAGGGAACGGGCGGGCGACCGCACGTTTTCTTTGCGAGTGCTGCACCGCCGCATCTTCAGCTTCGCACACTTTAAAGCTCACGCGAATTAGCACATACGTCTCAATTACCTATGATGCGGTCGCTCGACGACGAACGCACCGCGTAACACTGTTTCGGGAAAGCACGCACGCTTTTCATCGGTGCCTCTGTATCGCAAATCCACCGGGCGACCGCCAACGAGGAACACGAACAAATGTGGCAAACAAAGCTAGTCTGTCTAAAGAAGGCTAGTAAGTAACCACAAAAGGCAGAGAGTTGCTCTCCTGAGGCGCTTTCATGATCGAGACTGAAATTTTATCAAAAGGACTGCGCTGAATCTTACAAATTTCGTAATCACGTTATCGCACGCAACCTCGCGTGCCCGCGAACTCAAGCCGGTTGGCGTTCAAAACGATCAAGCGCACCAAATATGACTAACACGACTACGTAGTGCGCATATAAGCAAAGCAGATGTTGCGTAAAAATCATGTTAAAGCGTGCGTACAAATGACAACATGCACAGTGAACTGTGCAATATCTACTACGTTATTGCCCGCAGCACAATACGCAAGCCTGGCACATACAATACTCTGAGAGAGTCACAACTTACATCACATAGTCGCGCGGAGGAAGTTGGTCGGAAGTTCTCCCTCCCGATTCGGTGAAGCCATGTCTTTCTTCTTAACCCGTTGCGCTTACCGGACGGTATCGCGAACATATTCTTGCCTTTGCTAAAACTATATTGGCATCCAAACGCGCAGCAGGTCATGGTAACAGAAAATGACGTGAAGCGACGTCGCAGCTGCCACAAAACATCCTTCAAGGCGCTCACAAGATCAAAACAACACAGAATAGGAACGGAAAGAATGCCGCCAACAAGCGCCGCTTCTCGAGCAAAGATGGTACTGAAGCGCGACTGTAAACAAACAAAGCCGGCGCAAGGGGCCACGTGATGCCATTAGGCCAATAGCGACGCGGTGTCGGCTTCGGCCAGAGCGCTGGAGGAGGAGGCGGCATTCTTCAAAGCGTGGCACTACTTTACGAAGTTTAAGGGGCTTTACGCGCAGCTCGAGGCTGGCGCCATCTGTGCGTCCGGGAGCGCAACTTAGCCGCGGCGAACAGCTGTTTACATGGCGCATGCGCGTCGTTCGGGTAGCGCGCGCGCTTCTCGTTCCGCGCGCTGTTTGTGCGCTAAAATGAAAACTTTTGCGGGATGGCGTTAACTTGTCCTGACAGCCAGAAAAAAAAAACATAAGGTTTTACGTGCGAAAACCACTTTCTTTCTGACCTGGGCTTCTTTAACGTGTACCTAAATCTAAGCACACGGGTGTTTTTCGCATTTCGCCCCCATCGAAATGCGGCCGCCGTGCCTGACAGCCAGAACATCGCACTCATATTGGTAGTACTTCGGCTACGTCAAAAACGGAAGCGGACCATGTATGTACATGCGAAAGCTATTCGACAAGCGCCCTCAACTCGGCGACTACCACCAGCTAGTACAGGAGCTGCGAAATGCAGCTTACCTGTGGCGAGACCACACTGCTTTCGTATAGCTTCCCACGCGTTGTTCTTGCGCTCTGTGTCGCGGTGGTCCATGCGTTTCACATCGTATACACATGGAAGGTTGCAAATCGCTTCAAGCAGGCGTCCTCACTCGCGCTGTCATCCCACACGGATGTTCAAAAAACCACAGCCGCACTGTCAGTACGCGCACCGCAGGCCGCCATTCTGCCTTCTGCTCGCTGCCGCTGCAGCGCGCAGTGCATTCTGGTCTAGCGGCAGCCGCGTGAAATAGAACACGCTCTATGTGCGCGCCGGCGGCGTTGTGCTCGCCAAGCGCGCCTAAGCACACCGGCTACGCCGGGACGCCGGACTGTAGCGTGCGCGCTTTTCACCGACGTCGCTTAACCGCGCCGCGCGTGGCCGCGCGCGCGCGTTACGCCGGACTATATCTTGCCCTTTACGCGCCGTGAGGCTATGCTTTCTGTGCGCCAGCTATGACTGTGCGATAAAACTACTGCACGCTAATCAGTGGCTATACGTGTGCAAGAACACGGCATTGTAGGGTCGAGCTGGCTTGTCGGAACGCAATGCAGCTGTCGGGTTCGCGTTAACGGCGGCATGTCGGGCCGAGGGATTGTAGGTGTGCGTTTAATCAGCGTGCCCACAAGGTTCGCTCGTTTGACTCGCTTGATAAAATGGAAGTTAGCGCGGTCGGATAGGTCTAGGATAGGCCGACTTCTGATTCGACCCTCTCGCGTCGAGTTCATGAAAGGAAACGTAGCTTATGATGCGGGAGACCTATGATGTTGCTAGGTGCATACGAAATAATTCTAAACTGTAGGCTCCACCTGCACACCACCGCCAACACCACCGGGAGACAAAAGGCCGTTACTCAGAACAGCGGTTACCATGACAACGGTGCTAGTGAAGTATTACGCTCGATCTTTCTTTTTTTTATGGCTCCCCTGTCTGGCTGAACTACAAGTGAGAACTTGATTCTCATCCGCATTCGTCAGGATTTAGCTTTCTCTTCCCACTGCATCAAATTTCATCCGAACCATTTGGGCGGTTGCATAGTGTGAAAATTTCTGTTACACACGTACCCAAACAAGGAAATCGCAGTTGGCCACGAGCTAAAGCTTGCAGTGAACGCGCTAATGTAACTGCGCGCAACATTCATCACGCTTGGGCATCAGTAATTAAATAGCTTGTCCTAGAACAATGCAGCGTTGCCATTGCCGTAACTGAAAACTGGCCGTGAGAAGGCTTAAACGAGCACTTTCAAGCAGCTGTCTTGAGTACTGAGGTGCTCGGAATTATATCGGCTTATCAATCTTCCAACAAGTGCGTAACAGTGTTTTACTTCCACGTTGGATCGCGATGATTAACTATTTTGAGACGATTGAAGACGGCAGTTCACTGTATAACTAGTACGCTTCTGTGGTACGCTTCTACAACGTACCAGTGCACGTAAACATTTAACAGAGAAATCGCGTGCAAGCTCGCACCGCCCCGCGCCGAAATATTTCCTTTCGTTATTTTCTCAACCTATTTATTTAGGCAGATATTTGGATTTCCTTATTTAATAATATTCCAAATGTAGGCAATTTTCGTCGCTGGCTATTCCTGAACATTTAATTGTGAAATAGACAGAAATGACATGGCATAAGGTAATAAGAATGTTTTTTTAAATAACCACTGACGCAGTAACGACCATTGAGCGCAGACGTGATCAATCAATCGCATGAAGGCGTTAAGACACTCGGCACAACGCGCACGTTAAATTTGCAGCTGAAGAACAACAAGCAGATGACGAAACCTGTTGAGTAATAATCTTAAAAGAATAATCAATCTCAACTGCAGGGAAGCGTTGATACAGTGGCTTAACGAAGGCTGAGAGAGAGTAAAGGCAGCGAGATGAACTCCAAGCAAGTATCCGGTTTGCTAACCTGGAAGTGGGTTGGGGAAAGGGGATAAGAAAGAACAGATGAGGAGGAATAAGAGAGAAACGAATCATCAGGTACACCTATAGAGCGTTCACGGAGTCCAGTAGACCGCAAGCACAACATTGCTTTAACACTCTTATCGTAGCATGTAGTCACATCTATGTTCGATGAATGGACAAAAATGTACAAGAAAGGGTAAGTCATACATACGGGAAAATATACTCTATACAAAGCATGCGAAATGAACAAACAAATTAATACAAGAAATGTAAAACATAAAGAAAGAAATAGTTGTTTTAGCAGATGTCAACAGTGTTTTTCTTTTTTTATCACTGCGCAGTGCCGTGAAACACTTGTGCGTGGCCACATACTCGGCAGCAATATCACGCTTCTAACACATGACAAGGCCGTTTACTGTATTTACGTGACGATATAGGAACAACTCTTTGTCACCGGCCCTTATCGCTACCGCAGACGAGAACGGAAACTCTTTTTTTTTTTTACTTCGGAAAATGAGCTCTTCCAGGGAAGAAATTCCAGCGTGCGCAGGCCTCCTAATTATCCATTCTGCAGTGCTTAATCTTATCAACGCCGTATACTGAGCATACTTCAATACAAAGCGAAAGTGTGTTGATATGCCCCTGTCCGGCGACATTGACCTACTCTAGATAAGGTCAGCCCAGCGATCGATTCAGTCGACCGTTGTGCGACCTACAATAAACGGCATGCAGGTAACTTCTTTCCGCTAGGGAATGTTGCTTGTGATATGGTCGCCAGATTGTTTGCCGTCGCGATTGAAAAATCGTGATCCTCTCACGTCTTCATCACTGGCACCCTCTGTCAAAACGTCACAGTGAATTTTTTATCGTCTGATCGGCCTTATTCTACCACCCATTTTCCAGTCTCCCAGTGTACTGTAGTAAACCGGATTTTCTGTTCTGGTTAACTGCCTTGTCTTTCTCTTCCCTCTTTCAGATCGCCCTGACATTTTAAAGAGAACGCGTGGCGTGACCTGTACAGTGTCACGCGTTCCGAGTCCTTCTCTCAGCATTCACTTTTCTCCAAAGGTATACACATTGACTTGGAATGACGAAACACTGTTCTCCGCTCCTCGGAGAAACCCTGCAACAGCTTCCGAAGACAAATCTCATTCACTACCCGCCATGTCGCCTCAGTGGCCATTACCTGCCGTTGCCGAGCACGAGGTCACAGGTTCGATTACCAGCCGCAGCGGTGGCATCCAGATTGGAATGCACTGCATTCCAATCTGGCAGTGGAGAAGTCGCGGGTCCGAACAGCGGGTATTTCTTTTTAAATCATAGCTTTCTTGGCCTCTTCGTTCGACTTTCCCGCTGTTACTGCTGATGTTATCCTGCCGAATAGATTTTGCCGAATGCGTGGGTCATACTGAATGTAATGTCATCGTCACACCGTGATCGCCATACAATTGACATTCCTGCTGGCTACCGGCTACTTAGACGATTGGCCGGTACCAGACATATCGCAATCAAACACCGGATTGCGATCGAATCGAGGCGGTCGGCGGCGGCAGGTGTGGTACGCAAACGCAGGCATGACCTCCAACACCAACACGCCGTCGTTTTCATGCCGTCGTCGTCACTTTATCGCCTTATATATAATAAAGTTTCTTCTTCTTGTTATAATAAAGTTTCTTCTTCTTGGACATCGCGATCATTCATTTGTTGTCATGTGCATCGATCTATCTTCCACCGTCTTCACTCGGTCGCTGTCATTGCGTTATATCTTTATAAGGGCACATTCACACCGGCGACTTGAGGAGGTCACGCGACCATTTGCGACTCGCGACCAAAAAGCGACCGAAGGCGACTGATGTTCACACCGGCAAGCCCGGCTTAGTGCGACCCGCAAGTCGCAATCCCGGAGATTATCGTTCTCAGCGAGAACTCTCGGAATGTACGCGGAATTTGAACGCGACGCCGGAGGAGGCCGGATGTAGACACACGAAAGATCACTTCCGGTGCGCACTGATTGGTTTACCAGTTTTGCGACCACGGTCGCGCGACTGAAAAATCGCGCACAGAGCGACTGGCCCAAAATGGTCGCTTTTCAAGAAAGGCGACCATTTGCGACCATTTGCGACTGGTCGCTTTGCGACCAACTTGGTCGCGCGACCACTGTCAGTCGCCGGTGTGAATGAGCCCTAACACCGCCATCTCCGGGTCGTCTTCGTCGTTGTCATACCGTCATCGTGGTTTCATCCTCATGTCTGTCGTCGTCAAAGACTCACCGTCATGCCACCGTGGTCGTTCTATCGGCGTCAAATTATTGTAGTTATTCGACTATCGTCATCGTCTAATGTCCATTCTATTATGGTCATGCCTTTGTCGTCACGCCGTTCTCGCCATTGAGTCGTTGTCATTCCACATTTGTCATACCATTGTCGTCATGTCGTCGTCGTCATATCATTGGAATCATTGCAGCATCATAATCGTTATGGCCGTCATGCCGACATCGTTATTCCACCTACGTCATTCCCTTCGTCAGTAAAACAAGTTGTGGGGCTCCTTGGTACATAGCTTTCAAAAGATGAAGAGGAAGCGCCTTGCCCTGTATTTGTTCCTTCTTAGTGCGCTGTCAGTGTTGGCGCTTCATCTTTTGAAATTCCTTCGTCACCCCGCCGTCGTCACTCCAGCATCGACATCACGTTATCGCTACGCCGTCGTCGTTTCCCCAGCGTCGTCATTCCATGGTCGTGAAGCCGTCATGGTCGTTCCGTCGTCATTCGTTCGTCGTCATGCGTGGCACGTGCATGATCGAGTGCTACATAGAGAGAGAGAGAGAGAAAAGGGGAAAGACAATGTGGCGACCAGACGCGCGCGCGACTTCCCACCCTACAAAGGACGAGAAACGGTTAAGGTGAAAAAAGAGGAAATGCAGAACCGAGAACACTGAAGGTGCGGCTTCATCCAGATATAAGGTAACACAATGCGCAACTCCTGTCGCTCTGAGAACGGAGAGGCGGGTGAGGAGGACATCGAGGTACCCTAATCCGCAGGCGCCGAGGAGATCATATACTTAGACTTGGGAGTTACATCAACTCCACATTTGGCCACTGACGCACGTTGAGCTTATGTTGATCTAGGCGATTCTCAGTGAAAACGTGTCCAGCTCGGTCGAGTGGTCTTATTTGCAAATGGTCGATAAGCAGGAACAGCATCTAAAACACCAATGAAATCTTATACTTAACATGTTTCCCACAACACCTGGGATTTGCAGATACTTTTAGAGCGCAACTCGTCGGCGCTTGTTCCTGCGTTTAGCGGCAGCGGCACGTGGCATCGTCCCTCGGCGTAACCGAGCGAACGATCACATCGAAGGATAAAAGAGCGAACGCGGAGCGCATCGGGGATGAAAGACGGCGATAGCGAAGAAAGCGTGAAGAGGAAAGTGGAAGAGGAGGATATGGCGACAGCGTGAGAAGAAAAATGCTGTGCCGCGCAAGACGATCTTTGCGGCAACGACCGTCACAAGATGGCGCCGGAGTTGCGAGCCGTCGTCTGTTTACCGATGGCATGCGGCGAGTGCGTGCACCGTTACCATATGTGAAAACAAAGCGCTGCGCGAGCGGTTGTCTGTCTGCTACGGTGGCTGTAAATCGCACCGACGCGTCACCACCGTGCTGCCTCTCGCGATCTCCCGATCAGCGAGGCAGTCGCGCCACACTTCGCTCTGTTTGCAATATGCCGAACGAGTTAGGTTGTTCTCGCCAGCCAATATATCGCGATATGAAAACATGTATAGAGCTGCGCTCAGGGAGCATCAAAGAGTGTCGTGATCGTCGGTTTTTTGTTGCTGGTGGTGTTGTTGTTGTTTAATTTTTTCCGACCACACCTGTGCCGCGCTCTGGAATTGAGTCTTCTATTGTGTTTTTGGTGCTCTAAGCTTTTTTATTATTATGCTAATGCATTACCAACTAGCCCACCTATCCATCCTTTTGATCGTGTAATTCACTGAGCACTAATGACAATCCTCGCAAGGACAAACTATACAAAAATGATGGAGCGCAAGTTACGAACTGCCAGTTCTCGTTTATTTTTAGGCCTTGTAGTATACGCGTCTCTATGACCTCTCTTGACCGCATTCCATACAAGCGTAACATCTCAGACATTGAACGATTGATATTTTGTGAACCCTCGTTGTTATTGTACGGTGTGCCATTCCGTGGGTTGCAATTATGGATGTCAGACTCTGGAGTTTTGCAAGACGCGTAGCGCCACCTGCCGTTGCGAAGAGGCAGTAATTGAGTAGTGCGAAGCCCGACTCCCTTGCTAAGTTGCCTATGCAGCTAGCGACTGCGAAACAACGATTCAACTAGATTTTGGTCCATATTGCGAGCGTTTTGCACATTTAACACCCAGGCAGAGAGCCATGAATTTATACGCTAGTCGGACGCGCCGCCGAACTGCCATAAAGCGCTTGCACTCTTCAGACTGATGGCGGAAACGACGGCAACCGCGATAGCTCCGCGCGCTACGAAGAAACGCCGCAATCAACGCTACTGTTGTGTTGTAAATTGCCATGAACGTGAAGGACGGAATAACAACGTTCAGTTTTACTGATTTACATCGCGTTCGTATGAAGGGGAAAGGCGAGAGCGCTGGATACGGGCCGTTCAACCTGTTGGGTAATCGGATTACTTGCATTCCCCACAACACAGCGGCTCGCATGAGAAAGTGCGACAATTTTGTTCTTCTGTTATTGTGTTGCGTAGCCCTGACGGAGGATAGCGGTAGCCAAGCGAAAACTCAAGGATCTGCAGCCGCCACTTCGTTGGTAACAGAAAAAACAACGTTGCGAACCATCCTGCTTATGTGCCATCGATATCTCCACCTTTTAACAGACGTCCGCCTCCGCTTGACTCAACAAGTGGAACGGAGAGATTTGGGAGCTCAGCTTAACCAAACATTTTGGTTCGTTTATGAATTCAAAATCCTGTTCTAGAGCATCGTTGTATCGCGAGCTCATTTCTACTTTCGGTATTTTGTATGTCCTGCGCCGATACAACAAACACGCTTCGCAATGTGCTGAGCCTGCTCGACTGCGTTTTTCAAATGTGAGCAATAAAGTTGCTGTAGGAGCACTGGATAAGTAATTGCGAAGTAACGCACGTGTGTAAAGAAAAATATTTCGCGTTTATTTACATTTATTTGTGCGCGCTTGTTACTCGAAGGGTCTGCGAAAAGTTCAAATTAAGGTACTGAGCGATGCTGTAGCTCCTGCGAGAAAGAAAGATGTAGCGCGCGTAGGCACTGTAGGAAGCTTACTTTCGTTATGATCGCACGCTGTTTGCTGCCTTGGAAAACGTTTTCTGCTTGCTACCCTGGAAAAGGCTATGAAAGGATTTACTCTGTAAATAATTGCAAGACAAAACATTACTATAAAATACATAAAAATATAGGAGATACTTAAGTCTTGTGTTCAGGACATATTCAATATGAACCAATTTGAAATGCTTAGATTTTTATGCTGATATGCCTATAGACAAACCTGATGCTCTCTGTACTTGCGAGTTGCAGCACGCCTAAATAACACTTGAGACTTTATTTTATATTGTACACGTACTTCGCCCTGCTGAGCTTCCTTTCCGAAGCGTGGATGGACGGAAGAAGCTTTCCAGGTTCTTGAATTTTAGGAAACCGTGCCTCAACATTAACGAAAGAGAAGGGTCCATTGTGGCCTATGCACCTTCGCTTGCGGACAGCTCTCCTTGCACTACTCAGTTAGCGCCAAGGCTGCGATCGGGGCGCTGGTGACGGGTTTTTCCGCAGCGCCGTCTGGGCAGCGTCTGAGGTCTATTGGCAGCGAGGGGTTACGGAGTCGCCATCTATCGGAAGCGCCTCGCTGGCGTAGTATGAGGGATCACGCGGCGCGCTCCTCATAGGTTTTGCTGTCAGCGCTCTCTGAAAACACCACGCGGGAGCTCTTGCGGACATTTCTGTAAGTACTTTCGAAACGAGAGAAGTTTTTTACTGTCTAAATAATAATCTTGGGCAAACTGAAAGCACAGAATCGTTTACAGCTAGACGCTATCTCTTTACCGAATACGTATGAACGCCACTGCGCGCGGTCGCCGCGATGGAGTCACCCGAACCGGCTTCTTGCGTGAAAGGTAGGCAAACGCTGAGAGCAAACGAAAGAGCTGAGAGCAAACTATGCGAAATATGTGCTCTTAGTGTTTGTAGAACTAAATGGAGCATAATAGAATGAAGCCTCAATGCAGCGATCGCAAAGGTTCGCAGCGACCGACTGCGCGTCTGCATGTTTGTCCGCGCACTGTTTCGCTTTCGCCGCGTGCGCGTTTTCACAGCGTGCCATGATCCTTAGGCCGCAGAATATGAGCATGTGACAGTATACAAGCAACCATTGTTGCGTGGGCGCTATCAGAGCTGTTCAAAAATTTTTTCATTGTAGAGACTTCGACGCCTACGGGGACTGTGATGTGCCATCGCGACGATTCAATCTTTTTTTTTTTTCTAAGTTCCTGGACGTTTCAATATTATTTCTCGAGTTGCGTCGCACTGTATGTTTATCGGTGCTCTTAGCGTGCGATTTCCCGCTGCTTCTTTCTTGTAATCCAGTGCATTAATTCATAACACAAACATGACCATATACCATGCTTTCTTTTTTAATGTGCTTCTTACCGCTCCCTTTCCTCTCCAGTGAACTTGCCAATATTTATAGCATCGACAAGTTCATAGACCAAACCGTCATGACATTAGTCGGACAGCGCTCTCGGGCGAGCGTCTCAATGCGCGTTTTCCGAACATCGCGGACCCGGCGCCGTAGCAGAAATCTTCCTCGCGGCTGTGCTTGCTGCATATCCGAGTTGTAGCCGATGACTGTTTGCCGGTTTTATGTTTCGCGAGCCAGGCTTTACGCAGCTTCTTGTCCTGCGGCTACGTGTGAATATAAGGCTGACCCTGGGCTCCGTTGCGTACGTCCGGCATGCGGCACCGAGCAGTAGCCTACCATGTTGCGCGCCTTCAAAGGCACCCACTACCTATTGTAGTGCTTTCAAGCGTTGGAAAGGAGACACTCGAAGCGGGAAAATCTCGCCACTAAATGAGGACCGTAGCGTACGAGAGAATTTAAACTCTCGTTTTCAGCTCGCTTCGGCGCTCCCGACGCGGCCGCTATGTCCACGTGATCCCTCATAGCACGTCACGCTGACGGTGGCGTCAGCTTTTCCAGTGGTGGAGCTCGAGGCCCATAACACTCAGCGAAGTACAAGATGACCGAATGCGATGCAGCTAGCCCAATTTTTCGATTTACGGAAAACAACCTTGAGTACTTAGAATTGATCTCACGACTCCCATAACCGTGAGTCGTGGCTTTGGTATGTTAAATGCCATAATTTATTTCTATTTCACAATTCATCCTACTCGGAGAGGCTGCCAAGCTTTTACCATCCTAGCGTTACCCTTACTGTATTCCTTTCTCATTGCTCACTGCACTGTTATTTCAAGATTTCTCGTTAGCTGTATAGAGTAGAAATGACTAGAATAGAAATTGTCACTAACAGTAACTCCACCCAAGACTTGAACAGGACAAAAAAGAAATTAAATTATGGGGTTTTACATGCCAAAACCCCGTTCTGATTATGAGGCACGCCGCAGTGGGGGACTCCAGAAATTTAGGGCCACCTGGGGTTATTTAACGTGCACCTAAATCTAAGTACACGTGTGTTCTCCCATTTCGCCCCCATCGAAATGCGGCCGCCGTGCCCGCATTTCGATGTCGTGCTTAGCAGCGCAACACCATAGCCAATAAGCAACCACGGCGGGTTTGGATAGGACAAGCTACGAGATTAGTTGGTTTGCATTATTAAGGAGCAAATTAGTGCAACAAAAGGAGAGACAGAAGAAAGTCCTCCATGAGATTCCTTGATTTTGTCATTTTGTTGTTGTTTCTATGTATGCACATCGCTAAAATCAAGGCACTCGCTTGCTCGGATTGCACCGAAAGCATTGGCCCGAGCAACAGGCCCCACTTCTGCTGCCACACTTGTTTGCAAGCGCGCTCCACCTTATCTCGAAATTGCACATCAAACTGAGCGGCACGCGGTATGTCGTCGCTACGCCAGCGACGTTCCTTCATACTTATCATCCACTTATGCGAGGGAGAGGATATTTTATGCTCGCTCGCTTTAGCTTCCTCTTCGACGGTGACGTGCAGGAGATTCTCGAGCGCTGGAGAATGCGACACAAGCGTTGCAACCACGGCTTCAGCGATTCACCTTTGGCACAGTAAAAATTCAGATGCGCACTCGTGTAAGAGCCGCATATATATAACGTCGCACCGCTAACCTTTATGAAGTTAAACGCGTTACAGTCATGCGAAGCTCCCAAAAACGTGGATAAAGCCGTAGAAGAGACTTCAGTGTAAAATAAATAAATAAAATATTAGAAAGGAACATTGTATTGGTATTCGAAGCACGGTTACAGTGTAAGGACGAATTCTAACCTCCTGGCACCGGCTTTGTAGTTCGCGCTTTGAATAATCCGTCACAATGGGCTTTTTGGAAATCTGATGACCACATATAGGAATTAAGATCAAGCTGATTCTGCTAACAGCCGAGCTCCAGGAGGCACTGCTGAGTAGAAGTTTATTGTCTGTTGTCCTCAAGAACATGACACATATATGTATAGTGGTCATTTAAACATCATATAGGAATATTACTGCATTAGCATTCTTGCGGTACTTCATGCAATTTCCAGAGGATATCTATCTATCTCTCTATATCTATCTGTTTTCCCGCTTACCTTGGCCACTGGATGGTCAGTGGTCGTATGGGTAGCGAATCTGTTTGCTGTGTTGTAGCATGATTCGAAAGCAACCATCGTACCAACTAGAATCGCTGAGTACGTGACAGTGTGTGCATACGTGCCGCTCTTTCACTGTATACGTACCGCTGTTCGAAGCAACTCTTTGACGCCGTGTTAAAGTACTGGATATGTGCCACTCGGTCCGTGCTGGTCTCTAATGAACCTATTTGATGCCAACTTGGGTTACTGGGTATGTGGCAGTAGGTGCGTGCCGCTCTTCAATTAACGTCTTGGACGTCAGCTTAGGTAACTAGCTATGTGCCACTGGGAATGTGCCGCTCAACAATGAAAGAAAGAGCCCTTAAATTTCTCTGATGCTGAGCGGAATCGACCCCACGTCACAAGGGTTCTTCAAGAACAGCAGCCTGACGCATTAGTAGACTGCACCACAAATGGATTGAGTATGTGCCGCTTTTCGATGACCGTCTTTCAGGCCAACGCTTTCGCGAGCTGCGCCAATAATACATTGGGCATGTGCTGCTCTTCAGTGAAACTCTCACCAACTTGGATCACTTAGTGTGCGGCAAACAATGAAAAGAAATTTCGCCGTTCGCAGGCGCTTCTATCTCGGAGGCCACGCGCAGACTTCTCGGCCGTGCCGCTAGATCGCGCAGCGTGTCAGAAATCAGGTGTCCGGAGGGAAGGTGGAAAATGTAATCAAGTGGGGGAAATTCAAGGAAGACTGAAGTAAGGATGTCCTCTGTTTATGGAGATAAACAAAATTTACGAAGCATATCGCCTATTTAAAGCGCAAAATTTCTCCCGGTATTAGAATTTTACTTAAATCTAGATATTATTTTAGCAAACCAACATTGCTGACCTTGTATTATTCTTTTATTCACAGCCATCTTAATTATTGCATTACAGCATGGGGTAACACATATCCAACTCATATAGCACCACTACAGCATTTGCAGAATCAAGCCATCCGGATATTGTCATTCAGCTCATTCAACTGCAGTGCTTCTGATATGCTTTTCAACCACAGAATACTTTCAGTAAAAAATATTGTTAAATATAAATTAGCCATAACGTTATTTAAGGTAATACGTAATCCTTCTCCAGTAAATATATTTTCTACGGCGACTTTGGTTAACTTGAACCGCACAAGGTTTGCAGCTAACAACAATTTCTTATTACCACTTATACATACTAATTATGGAAAACAATCTGGATACTTCGCAGCAGTATCCACTTGGAACAGCCTCCCATTAAATGTCAAGGACTCTTCTTCTTTGAGTTCCTTCAAGAAAACATTATTCACTTTCCTACTAGATAGCCAAAATAATCCACATATCTAAGCTATTCACCTCACTCCTGCTCATTTCCTTGCCGGTTTTTTTTCTTTTTTCTTTAGTTTTCTTATTCTCTCATTTATAGCCTTTATAAGTATTTTGGTTTGTTATGTTGCGAATGCCCTAAACTACTGTTTTATTTGTACGACTAGCTATTGACTTCATGTTACTTTACAGTTTGTACTTATACTTTGAATATTCTTCATCACTGTGACTACTGTATTGCTGTTTTATGCCTTGTATTTTCTTTAATGTATATATTTTCTGTCAGGAGGTCCCCTTTCAGCCACATGCTCTGGGACCTCCTTCTGTATACTTATGTAAACATGTATGTCTCCTCCTTATTAAAGAAATAAACTGAACTGAACTGTTTCCGTCGTTGCTTACGCTTTATGTTAAGGGCATAGAAGGACGACTGGAAAACAGTGAATTAGAGTTCGAGCTATTCTGCATGCGTAGTGGGCAAATGGTCTCAGAAGAATGGCAACAGAAGGTCCCCGAACTAATGTATGCGGGTGACATAGTGCTATTAGCTGACAATGCAAGAGATTTACAGAGACTTGTGAATGGGAGACTTTTCAAGCTACTTTCACCAGTAGCCTCCTCCATCGTCGATGGAAATAAACAAGTTCTTCTTCTTCCTCTTCTTCTTCCTGTACGGCTCTCAGCCGTGTGTCTCGCTTCCCCGTTTGCGGGGCGCGTTTTTTTTTTTATTGAAGTGAATTTTAGGAGAGGTTGGCGCCTTTATGGTGGCACCGGCTACTCCTTGTCACTTGGCAAACGAAACAAATTTGCGTAAAAAGGAATAATAGCGACATAAGATATAACACTCCGTAGAACACCGTATCAATAAAAAATATACAGTCCAACAGTACATGAGTCGCAAAGTTCTGTGCATTAAGTTCAGTCCACGTACACATATATAAAGTCAGGTGTTTTGAACAGCCAAAACGCACAACACATGTAATACACTGCAAGTACAGAACAGAATTATACATATTGCGTAAAAGTTGCGATCACCACATAGACCAATTATGAACCGCGAACAACATTTATGTAACTCATTTAGCGTATTCGAGTCATCGGATACCTAACATTTTCCCAAAATGTTCGTGTCCTCTAAAAACTTTTTCAGAGCAAGAAGTGCTCTTTTTTGAAGGCCGGCAGTTTGCCATGGGCCAAGTATCTTTTTAAGAGTGAATGGTCTTCTGTCTAATATAAACAAATTAGCTTGCAGTACCGTTCTTTGTCTATCGTATTTCGTGCATTCGAGAAGAAGATGATGCACATCTTCGTCTGGATGGCCACAAGAACACTGCGGACTAGAGACACGTTTTATCCTGTACAAGAAGTGTTTCGTAAATGCAGTACCAAGACGCAGCCGGTGTACCAATGTTTCAAATTTTCTGTTGTCTCTTAGATTTTCCGGCATTGATAAGTTTATACATGGGTCTATAGAATATAACTCCGAGTTTTTAGTTTGCTGGTCAAACCAGGTAGTTTTGCTCAGGCGACAAGAAAACTGTCTCAGGATCACACGGACTTCACTACGCAATAGGGGAAGATTGCTTGTTTCTGCGTTATTGTACGCTCGATTCGCAGCTGCGTCCGCTGCAGTATTACCGGGAATATTGCAGTGCCCAGGTATCCACTGAAATGCAATTACGTGGTTCATTGCGCTTGCTTTAGTAAGTTCTTTGAGCGTCTCATACAATAGCGAAGTGTTCAAAGAATTTTTCTTATTGCTCTGTAGTAATGTGAGAGCGGCTTGCGAATCGCTAAAGATAAACCATTTTTGAGTATGTTTTTCTGATGTTATAAAACGCAAAGCACACAGGATTGCAAATAGTTCTCCCATGGTGGAAGATGTCTCCCGGGATAATTTAAATGTTTGCTCTAGCGCTAAATGTGGAATGACGAATGCTGAAGTCGAGGAACTTTTATGACACGAACCATCTGTATAAACGTGGACGTACTGGGGATATAATGAGTAAATTTGAAATAGTGCCAGTTGCTGTGCGGCTACTATGAACATGTCTCTCTTTCATATAATCCCGTCTACCGATAATTCTATTTTAGGGCATGTTAACATCCAGGGAGGGTAACTAACATCCACTTTGCATAATTCAAATCTTGGTAATAATGCTTTATGTTCTCGAACAACACCATAAATTTTGCTTTTGTTTCTTTCGGTGAGCGCGAGGTTTAATGGATGCTTCTCGAGTTGGGTTAAGATGCGATAAATATGTCGGCATGTTTCAACCGTTCGTATGACTGGAAATGGGGGGTGACGGGCTTCAGCAATTACTAAAGAATTCGAGGTAGCCTGCGGAACCCCAAGACACACTCGTAGCCCCTTGCTAGTAAACGTTGGAGACGTTCGTCAGAAGTTTGCGATAAACCATGGAGAATAGGGGCCGAGTAAGCAATTTTTTGTTTTATGAGTGCGTTATGAACTTGTAGTAGCGAAGCGACTGATCTCCCCCACGTTGTGCCAGCGAGTCACCGAAGTACGTTTATTACTGCATTGGACTGCTTTTCAATAGCGCGGATGTGTGATGCCCATGTTAGCTAGCGGTCAAGAATAACTCCATGAAATTTATGCTCTTTCACATACATCAAACTTTGCCCATTAAGCGTAAGTTGAAAATTATTCAGCTGTCGTCTAGTGAAAGGAAGTACGGCTGACTTTGCGTATGAAAGACTCATGCCTCTTTCTTTTAAAAAGGTGTCGATACTATCAAGACCCTCTTGCAGCGTTGTTTGAATGTCTTGTATATGAGATCCAGAGGCCCATATGCAGATGTCATCTGCGTACAGAGAATACCGTAGTCCAGACGGGAGTTTTTGTGGCAAGGCTGCCATGACACAGTTGAATAAAAACGGACTGAGAACACTGCCCTGCGGAACGCCCTGCGTGATGGTGTGATAATTACTTTCTCCTTCAATTTTTTCCATAAATATTTTTCTATCTTTCAAGAAATTTGATACCCAGCGCAGCATTCGACCGTGTAGGCCAAGCTCTAACATACCAGCAAGGACGTGTATATGACTTACAGTGTCGAATGCTCTTTGAATGTCTGAGAAAACTGCTTCTGTCACATTTACGCAAATTCGTTCATGTTCGACGCATGTGGCAATGTCTAATACTGCATCCATTGTACCCCGATTTTGTCGAAATCCGGTCATGTGGTCGGAAAACACATTTGTGTGCTCACACCACCATTGCGGTCGACTGTCTATCATCTTCTCCATTAGTTTGGAAAAACAGCTCGTGAGACTGACGGGTCGGTAGGAGTCAAGACAAAGTGGGGTCTTTCCTGGTTTTAGCACTGGAATTACCCGAGCTAATTTCCATGAATCTGGAAGGGTCTCTCGTATCCAGATATCATTAAATATCTCCAAAAGAGTCATTCTTCCTACTGGACCTAGGTTCTTTAGCATCGCATACGTAACACCATTTGGGCCTGCGGTTTTCTTTGTACGGCATGACGAAAGAGCACTTTTCAATTCATTTAAACTAAACTCACAGTCAAGTTGAGGATGTTGTGACATTAAGCACACACGAACCTTCTGTTCTGCTAGTGTTGTCGAACTTGCGAATTGTTGGCAAGAATTCGGAATTCCTGGTCTGGATATAAGTTGACAGAATTCGTCAGCAACAAATGTTTCCGGAGTGCTTCGAGCTACGGCAAGGGCTCGGAAGGGATGGCTCTGGGTAACTGGACGACTAAAAGATCGGACAATGGACCATATTCTGGGAACTAGAGTAAACGGAGACAATGACGCGCCGTATTCTCGCCACCTTCTCGTACCTAATTTTTGTAAGCGTCGGCGCGAATTTGACTGAACTTTCTGTGCCATCTTGTAGTCATCTAGCTTTCCACTGCGGCGGTAAGCCCGTTCTGCGCGTCTTCGAATTGCCCTTAGGCATTCATATATATTCCCCGTCGACTGCAGCGTATTCATTCGGAACAATGGCTTTCTTTGTGCAGATCTTGTAAGACTCACACAATATATTTGCAAAACTTTGAAAGATCGGGTTTTCACCCAATGAGTTACTTAAGTGGTGCCGAAAACTTTGCCAATTAGTATATTTTGAGTAGCGTCGGGTCCCCTCACTCCGTATGAGGCGATGTTTTACCAGGATCGCAAAATGATCACTACCGTGCGTTTCTATGTCTGTTGACCATTCAACGCCATCAAGAAGGTCTTGTGAGCAGAGCGTGACATCTATACAGCTTGAGTAACGAAACCCCCACAAGAACGTTGGAGAGCTGTCATTTAACACGACCAGATTACTTTTTCTGCGGCAGTCTCTATAATGCTTCCACGGGAATCATTATATTCACTGCCCCAGATGACGTTATGTGCGTTGAAGTCCCCACAAACCAGCACATGTCAGTTTGCTATACCAAACACATTCACCAAGCTGTCTACTGATATTTTGCTAGAACATTGTAGATTAGGGCTGATCACTGTGACACTTGTATTTCTAAAGGACATCTTGCATGCTACGAACTCCGGTATATTTAAATCGTTCGACTATATTAAATAGGACGGCAGGTCTTTTCTCACGCATAACATCGCTCTGGCACTTCCAGCAATGCGCAATGATTTATATATAACATAGTTCGAAAGACGAAAGTCATCTCGTACGCCTGCCTCCTGTATACATAAAACAGGAAAGTTATGTTGAGCTAGTAGTTTGCTGAAATCAGCTGACTTATTTCGAAGGCTATTAGCATTCCACTGAAATATGGAAACATTGTTATAGCAATTATTCATTGTAAGCCTGCAGTGAAGCTGTTGGTGGTTGTGGAAGCACCAACGATTCAATAGAAAGCAGTGCTTTTACCTCTGGAAGGTTGTTTGCTTCTGGAATGGCACTGAGAATTGCACGCAGAGCTGTGAATAGCATGGGCAGGATCATCTGTGCCACGGGTAAAGACGCGTAATCACCAAACGACGCTGAAGCTCCATGTGTGCTCGAAGCAGGTCGCTGAAGAGCTGACTGAGATGGTCGCTGGGATGACTGGTGTGGTTGAGGAGAATGTTGAGGTAGTCGCTCAGATGTTAGGTGAGGTTGCTGTGTCACTGGCAGAGGGCGTTGTTTAGAAGGACGGCGAAGTTCACTCGAAGTCTGGGCAAGATGAGTAGTGTTCTCTGGAGGTGGATCGTGTCGCTCACTGTCAGAGCGTTGTCGACCTAGGTGCTTTAGAGCTGCAGAATAGTTCATGTTGACCACTTGTTCTTTTTCTTTGTTGGCAGTTGGAGGCGCGCATCTTACAGCACCAAGGTTGAATGGGGGCGCATTACGAGGAGGTAGCCTTCCGTATTTCAACTCATGTCTGCGCAACCTTGAGGCAGCTCTGCTCTGAGGGCACCTGGAGAAGGAAGCTGTATGGTTTCCGCCACAGTTGGCACACTTTGGCTGACACACAGACTTGCACTCAGAATGGTCGTGGTCTTCTGAGCATATCTTGCAGCGACGTGGGCTGCGGCAGTTCTTCGATAAATGTCCAAATCTCTGGCAGTTGTAGCATCTCGGAGCAGGGCCGTGATATTCTTCTACGGGATGACTGGTGAAACCTAAATGCACTCGTTGCGGCATTGGTTTGTCTTCTCTGAAATGGAGAATGACAGTTCTCAGAGGGTGTGATTCTACTGCTCCGTCTTCTTGGCGATTGTAGCGTGCCTGACGACGGGCAGATGTCACGCCAAAATCCTTCAGGAAGTCAACCAGTTGTTCTTCTGTATACTGAACTGGCACACGGCGTATCTTGCCAACATTCTTGGTATAAGATGCCGGAATGAATGGTTTGACTCCCGAACCAGCCACTTCGCTCATCGACAGTAGATGTCTTGCAGATGAGACTGAAGTAACGTTGACAGAAAAACTTCCATCTCTATTCACGCGGAATGACTGTGCCTTTTCCTTTGCCGTGGAGACAATTTCCGACGCAGCGCGGTTTGGATTCACTTGCCAGAAGTTGCGTCCTTCCTGTGAGGGCCGAAAAACAACTGGAATTCCCTCAGGCCGCTTCTTTTTATATGTTACCAAGGAGAACGGCGTTTCATTGCAGTCTATGTCTTCATCTTCACTTAGCTCTTAGGTAATGTCTTGTCGTCGTCAACCCGTGGTTTCTTGGCTTCACTTTCGCTTGTCTCAGCCATATTCTCTGAAGGTGCTCTGGAAGGTAGGGCATCGTTGAAAACTAGCGTCGCCGGCTTGATGACATTAAGCGCGTGTTGTGGCACTTCGGAGTGCGGCGCCGATTCTGCGGCACCCATGCGCCTAGGAACGCACTGTCGGACATATGGCTCATGCCGGCGTTCTTTGCTGCCCACCGCCGTGGCAGGCGTAGATGCGCTGCAGAGCGCAGCAAAACCACGCGATACTGTGTGCGATCTGCACTGCAGCACACAGGTATCCCACGGGATGTCCGTTCTCTCTGGACAACAGCGAAGTCTCAACACAGCACTGATTCTTGAAGAAAACAGAAAACAATACCTCACCGAAGAAGCAGCGGCCGCTCGGAGGGACTCTGGCAGTGCTTGCGCCTGGCTTTCCTTTTCCTGCCTCCACTCTTGCCCTATTCCTCCCCTTACCTGGCGCAGTGCCATTGCGGTGACTCGAAAGACAGTTATAACGTTTCGTCCACTTACTTCTGCTCCCCACCCCAACCTCGTGCGGCCACATTGAGGCCTGTCTGTGAGTGAATGAATGCGTGACCTCTACTCAGTACCCCTTTTCTCCACCCATTTCCTCATCCCACCTCAGAAGAAACATTCAATAATAATTGCTAATGTCCCCCCCTTCCCCACCTCTCCGCGGCGGTGACCCACTATAATGGCAAATCCTATAGCGCTATTCAAAAAAGACAGGGACGTGACAGAAGCACAGGATAGCGCTGTCCTGTGTCTCTGTCACGTCCCTGTCTTTTTTTAATTGCGCTAAAGGCTTTGCCATTATGAGTAAACCGTACCAACTAGCCCAAAAATCAGCCTTGTTGACCCACTATAATATGGCGCGTTGGCGGAGCGCCGGCTCGATAGCGGCGGATCGCGGTGTGTGCCGCCCAATCCGAAACGCAGAACCGCCTCCGCTTGGCACAGCGTGTTCTGTATGCGGTTGCCTGTTGTTGAAATAAGACAGCAGCTGCTCTCAAAGATCGTATTACCGAGAAGCGTAATCGTCGGCCATTTTTTTCCTGTAACAATTATTTGACCGATTATACTGAAACAATTACAACAATAGACATTTGGAAGAATACTTCTTATCAGACTAAATTTACTCTTTCTCTATGATGTCCCTCTAAATACTGCTCTGCGAAAGCGGGAATATCAGAAATCTTCTTTTGCGGTTGCCGCGTACTTTATTTAGTCGGGACAATTTGTTTTGGCCATGAGCTCGCCGACTGTTAGCAATAAAAGGTCATTTACGATACGCCATAAAATCGAGTGGCCATTTACCTATATGCAGAACGTCGCAGAACCGCACTGTGCGAGCGCTAGCCCAGCTGACAAAATTAGACCGAGCTGCGACGTCGTCGGCGCTGGATCAAAACATCTGCTCAGTAGAAGAACGCTCGCTGTAGCTCGCGCGCCGTTGATCGGCTTTGTGCGCCGCAGCACCTGTCGCTGAACGCGTCGTGTGCGTATGTATTCACGGTCACGCCGCACGAGCGAGCGTACAGTGTTGCACGAAGAGCATCCGATGACTCGTCCGCGTTTGCGGCGACCTGGAAACAGTGCCGACGATTTGGAACCCAAGTCCGCGCGCAGCGCTGCAAGGAAGACGCATGCGTTCGCGCATAGCCGCAAGGGGAATGGAGGAAAACAATTGCCCCAAAGGATTTCGCCGCCGGAGACACAAGACGTGCAGCTGCAGCAATAACTATGGACATGGATTGTAAGCGGATAGGGCGGAAGAAATGCGGTGCGTTTTTGCGACGTTCGCCCAGTTCCATTTTTTTTTTCATTTAGATGTGGAATTTGATGACACGATCGAGAAGCACGGCTACTAGGCGCATGTATGTAAGAAGGGATATTGGCACGTGTCGAGTTCGTTAAAGACCACATGGTGTGTAGTCTCTTTGCTCTGTGGGAAAACGACGGGCGGCCAAGTGCAAAAACGCCCGTGTACCGTTCATCGCATGCACGTACTGTAAATAGAAATAACTCTCAGGTGGGAGTATAATGCTTTTCCTCTATAGCGACCCCGCATTTGTGAGCTTATTATACTCTGTGTGATCGGAGTATAATTATTACTCCGTGCGGGCGGAAATTTTCCGTGGAACCTTGAACCTTTCTTTTTTTCTGTCTTTTTGAATATTCGAGAAGTTCATTAATTCAGACTAATTGCCTAATTAGGTCAAATGAAAAATAGTAATTTGTGTATCTCCAAGCAATGGCAAACAACATTCCCTTCCTTCTGTCCAGCTTCATGGCATTCGCATATGTTTAAAATCTGGCGAAAGTTAGCGGGGACACTCTGTATATAGCCACGATACGCTGTGCTTCGAAACGGCCTGACGAGCAGCTGTGCTGTTTTCAGAATCAAGACTCACATGCTCGCACATATGCACATATGATCTGCCTATCTGAAATTAACAGAAGAACTAAGATTGATGAAATCAAGAGTTCGACGAAAACTCGTCTGGTCGGGATTGCTCATAGTCAAGGGTAAAGCGCACGCCGGCCGAACCTAACGTCTTGGTTTCTTTTCTTTTAATGTTTAATGCTTTTGGAACAAGGCCCTCATACGGGGGCCTTGTTCAGACAAACACATAAGACAAATACGTAACTTCGTTGTTTGTTTCGTCTTTTTTATTGTTTTAATATTTATATTTTCGTCATTCTTATTCTTATAATATCTTTCACTTATATATATATATATATATATATATATATATATATATATATATATATATATATATATATATATATATATATATATATATATATATATTCCCGAGCCCCCTCCAGAATTTTCCGAGGGCGATGCCGGAGCATAATCACCCCACCCCCCTCCTTCAAGTGTCATTACCAGAGTGTTCTGTTACTAACATCATTCAGTTGGTTTCTTTTGAGTTGCCTCTACATTTTCACTTAAAATATTATTGCGGCGGAACGCTTACTGTATCATTGTTGACGCGGACGTGCACGGCTGTAAATTAATGTTTTCGCTTCATTTCTGCTCATTCTGACAATAGGAGGACAATCGCAATAAAGCACCAGCGGCGGCTAGGTCATCCGTGTTTTCTCACTTCAACATTTTTTTTTATTTCCACTGTGAAAAACCATGCAGAGACACAGTATATGTAATTATACACGGGGTGTCCCAACTATCATGTCGCAAGATGTGAAAATATGCAAATGTCACGTAGCTACACAGAACCAAGGTAATGTTGTTTGCCGTCGCTTGTAGATACTCATATCTCTTTTGCATGCTGCATAATTACATAATTAGTCTTAATTAATTAAGAAGAAGAATTATTGAATGAAGTTACGAGTTCAAATCCCCTGTTATGTTCCCTTTTTTCTTTCCTTTTAATGTATTTTCCTTTAATTTATCCCTGGACGGGAACCCTCCTAAAAAAATTATATATATCCTCAATTATGTATGGCCACACATGTGCAGGTCATAAATACCACGTTCTCTAGCCGAGTGCCATCCGTGCGGTATAACCGAGCTCAGATTGGTCCACCTTGACTGATCAAATAGGGCACCACTGTAGGTTAAATGAGGCGTACAACTCCTGCGGAACCCGCCGTGGTTGCTCAGTGGCTATGGTGTTAGACTGCTCAGCACGAGGTCGCGGGATCGGATCCCGGCCACGGCGGCCGCATTTCGATGGGGGCGAAAAGCGAAAACACCCGTGTACTTAGAATTAGGTGCACGTTAAAGAACCCCAGGTGGTCGAAATTTCCGGAGTCCTCCACTACGGCGTGCCTCATAATCAGAAAGTGGATTTGTCACGTAAAACCCCATAATTTAATTTTTTTATTTAACTCCTGCGGGGACGATAGAGTATCTGCCTCCCGTGCAAGAGGACCGTGGTTCAAATCCCGGTGCGGCGCAATTCTCCACTGGAAAATACAGAAAAACCGTGTGTTGAGAAAATTGCACAAACAGGCCTGGAGTGCGGCCTGATCCCGGTGACCAGAACCGGTAACGCACTCTCTCACCAGAGCAGGATTGGCCACCCTGGTGCAGTACTTGGCCACAACCTCCTATATGAATACATAAATCAAACCCCGGCCCTCAGTCCCCAGCAGCCGCGAAGCAACTGACCACGGCGGCGGTCAGATCTGTGACGCAGCAGAGGGTGCTAAGAATACCTGGCTCCGGACAGGCCGCCATTGGAATCTGAACCTGGCAACGTTTAACGTTAGGACGTTATCTAGTGAGGCGAGTCTAGCAGTGTTATTGGGGGAATTAGAGGGTAGTAAATGGGATATAATAGGGCTCAGTGAGGTTAGGAGGACAAAAGAAGCATATACAGTGCTAAAAAGCGGGCACGTGCTGTGCTACCGGGGCTTAGCGGAGAGACGAGAACTAGGAGTCGGATTCCTGATTAATAAGGAAATAGCTGGTAACATACAGGAATTCTATAGCATTAACGAGAGGGTGGCAGGTATTGTTGTGAAATTTAATAAGAGGTACAAATTGAAGGTGGTACAAGTCTATGCCCCTACATGCAGTCATGATGACCAGGAAGTCGAAAGCTTTTATGAAGACATGGAATCGGCGATGGGTAAAGTCAAAACAAAATACACTATACTGATGCGCGACTTCAATGCCAGGGTGGGCAAGAAGCAGGCTGGAGACAAGTCAGTGGGGGAATATGGCATAGGCTCTAGGAATAGTAGAAGACAGTTATTAGTAGAGTTTGCAGAACAGAATAATATGCGGATAATGAATACCTTTTGCCGCAAGCGGGTTAGCCGAAAGTGGACGTGGAGGAGCCCGAATGGTGAGACTAGAAATGAAATCGACTTCATACTCTGCGCGAACCCTGGCATCATACAAGATGTAGACGTGCTCAGCAAGGTACGCTGCAGTGACCATAGGATGGTAAGAACTCGAATTAGCCTAGACTTGAGGAGGGAACGGAAGAACCTGGTACACAAGAAGCCAATCAATGAGTTAGCGGTAAGAGGGAAACTAGAGGAATTCCGGATCAAGCTACAGAACAGCTATTCGGCTTTAACTCAGGAAGAGGGGTGTTGAAGCAATGAACGACAATCTCATGGGCATCATTAAGGAGTGCGCAATAGAAGTCAGTGGTAACGCCGTTAGACAGGAAACCAGTAAGCTATCGCAGGAGACGAAAGATCTGATCAAGAAACGCAAATGTATGAAAGCCTCTAACCCTACAGCTAGAATAGAACTGGCAGAACTTTCTAAGTTAATCAACAAGCGTAAGACAGCGGACATCAGGAACTATAATATGGATAGAATTGAACAGGCTCTCAGGAAAGGAGGAAGCCTAAAAACAGTGAAGAAGAAACTAGGAATAAGCAAGAGTCAGATGTGTGCGTTAAGAGACAAAGCCGGCAATATCGTTACTAATATGGATGAGATAGTTCAAGTGGCTGAGGAGCTCTATAGCGATTTGTACAGTACCAGTGGCACCCACGACGATAGTGGAAGAGAGAATAACCTAGAGGAATTCGAGGTCCCACAGGTAACGCCAGAAGAAGTAAAGAAAGCCTTAGGAGCTATGCAAAGGGGGAAGGCAGCTGGGGAGGGTCAGGTAACAGCAGATTTGTTGAAGGATGGTGGGCAGATTGTTCTAGGAAACTGGCCACCCTGTATACGCAATGCCTCATAACCTCGAGCGTACCGGAATCCTAATCCATAAGAAAGGGGACGCCAAAGACTTGAAAAATAATAGACCGATCAGCTTACTGTCCGTTGCCTACAAAGTATTCACTGAGGTAATCGCAAATAGAATCAGGAACACATTAGACTTCTGTCAACCAAAGGACCAGGCAGGATTCCGTAAAGGCTACTCAACAATAGACCGTATTCACACTATCAATCAAGTGATACAGAAATGTGCAGAATATAACCAACCGTTATATATAGCTTTCATTGATTACGAGAAAGCGTTTGATTCAGTCGACACCTCAGCAGTCATGGAGGCATTACGGAATCAGGATGTAGATGAGCCATATGTAAAAATACTGGAAGATATCTATAGCGGCTCCACTGCCACCGTAGTCCTCCACAAACAAAGCAACAAAATTCCAATAGAGAAAGGCGTCAGACAGGGAGATACGATCTCTCCAGTGCTATTCACAGCATGTTTACAGGAGGTATTCAGAGACCTGGAGTGGGAAGAATTGGGGATAAAAGTTGATGGAGAATACCTTAGAAACTTGCGATTCGCTGATGATATTGCCTTGCTTATAGTAACTCAGGAGACCAATTGCAATGCATGCTCACTGACCTGGAGGGGCAAAGCAGAAGGGTGGGTCTGAAAATTAATCTGCAGAAAACTAAAGTAATGTTTAACAGTCTCGGAAGAGAACAGCAGTTTACGATAGGTAGCGAGGCACTGGAAGTGGTAAGGGAATACATATACTTAGGGCAGGTGGTGACCACGGATCCGGATCATGAGACTGAAATAACCAGAAGAATAAGAATGGGCTGGGGTGCGTTTGGCAGTGTAGGGGTTGAAGACGGACTTCGGGATGAAAACAAACTTGGGATGGTTTATTTTACATTATATACAGAGAGGTGAGAGTCAAGTAACAGTCGTACAGTCATTACGGGCCGGCAGCAACTCGGACGCTGCGGCCCGCGGCAAGAAGTTCGAAAGAGGTCAATCGGGGAATTCTCCAGAATGCTCCTTCGAGGACTGGAAGTCGCGTCATGTTCGGCCAATGGGAGAGTCCGCTCAGATGACGCCATTTTTGGCCAATGGTTGGCGCCCGTGCCGCGGTGCCACACCAGGCGGCTCCCTGCGGTCTTGCCTTCTGACTTGCAATGCTCCGTCAGCCTAGAGGGTAGGGGGTGACGGCGGGCGAAGGCGGACACGCTCAATTACAGCCGTCATGTTGTCACGGCGCATTACAGCCGTCTTGGTCCGAGACCCCCTTTTCTTCGCAACAGTGTCGGGCTATCCCTTCGCTTTCTGGAAAAGTCAAGCGTTGAATTGTTCCCCGGCGGCACACGACCTGGGGGCCGCCAACTTGTTTGCACGTGTCTTGCCTCAGGAATGTGGCATCCCTGCTTCTGCATTCCTCAATTAGCTGTGCTGCGATTCGATGTGGTCTGGGGAACTCGAAGTAGGCGCAGGAAACAGCCCCACATCTAACAGCAGGCATTCTCAAATCATGAACAGCAGGTTGCCACTATCCCTCAAAAGGAAAGTGTATAACAGCTGTGTGTTACCAGTACTCACATATGGGGCAGAAACCTGGAGGCTTACGAAAAGGGTTCTGCTGAAATTGAGGACGACGCAACGAGCTATGGAAAGAAGAATAATGTGTGTAACGTTAAGGGATAAGAAAAGAGCAGATTGGGTGAGGCAACAAACTCGGGTAAATGACATCTTAGTTGAAATCAAGAAAAATAAATGGGCATGTGCCGGACATGTAATGAGGAGGGAAGATAACCGATGGTCATTAAGGGTTACGGACTGGATTCCAAGGGAAGGGAAGCGTAGCAGGGGGAGGCAGAAAGTTAGGTGGGTGGATGACATTAAGACGTTTGCAGGGACAACATGACCACAATTAGTACATGACCGGGGTAGTTGGAGAAGTATGGGAGAGGCCTTTGCCCTGCAGTGGGCGTAACTAGGCTGATGATGATGAATTGATGAACTTGACGAATGTTTTAATTAGATGCAAGTGTCAATGAGAAAATTATAGAGCAACATGAATAACTCCCGATACAGCTTTATGTTGCTCAATACGTGCTTCATAAAAGTGATTTCCCAAGCGTGAATGAAGCCCGCGAATATACGCAAAGATCCTCGAGCGGCGACGGAAATTTTTCATGTATTCGCGGGCTTCTTTCAAGCTCGGAAAAACACTTATGTTGCACGCGTTGAGCAACAGAAAACTGTATCGGGAGTTTTTCATGTTGCTCTACAGTTTTCTCCTTGACACTTTCATTTGATTATGATATTGGAAAAGTTTATTTTTATTTTATTTGTACATATTGCATCCCTGTTGAGCTGTTGCAGAAGTGGGTGTGAAAAGCAGAACAATGACAAAGCATAGAGGCAAGATGAACAATACAGACCAAATGAAAACATGAATTACCTATTCAATAGTCGCTAAAGATAAGTTTAAAGGAAGAGAACGTGTAGGACCATGCAAGGAATTCCAATATTCAATTACACAGGTAAGAAACTGTATTTAAAAAGTGTCCGTACGGGCAAAATATGGCGCGAGGTTTAGGTGATGGTGACTTCTAGTATTGTATGGTTTAGCATGGAGTTAGACAATTAATTACCTGAAGAAATCCGGCATGTGGAGTTAATACAATACAGAAACTTTTGAGATTCCGTGTGTCGGCGATTTCAGTGCGGTTGCCAGCCAACAAATCGAGGATTCCAAACACAGCATAGATGAAATTATTTGTAGTTCTTGATTTCCTCTATGCTGTCCTTGGTGTCATTGCTAGCGTCTTAAGGTTTGACTAATAATCATCGGGCCCCCCTGTCTCCTTTCTTCTCGTTCGTTATGTATATACCGTATACGTGACAAAGCAATTTTTAAGTACTTGTTAAATAGCAACTGATCCATTTTAAGCTCGGAAAACGAGTAGTAAATGTGCAGTGTACATGTAAACCAGCGCTAAAGCAATTCAGAGCTGCTCTTTCAATTTTTTCCTTTTCAATTAAGCTAAAAAGCCGACGACGCACAGCGTTGTAGAAGGCGCGGGGTTATTTTCCTCTAGCGATCCGGCATGTGCTGTAGCATTCCAATCACGAGAGCTCTACTAAACCATTCATCAAATTACAAAAGTATTTATAACGATAATAACGTGTTCTAGAAGCGCGGTTTTTGAGCGGGTCTATTTTAGTCGCGGAGGCAACGGCTGTCGCGTTTCGCTGATCTGGGCGAGGCCTATACTCTTTTCTAAAGTTGTATCCGACTATAGTGCTCCTCGATGGCTGGCCGGTTTCAGCTCAGCAATAAATGTGTGTAATAAATTTTAATAAGCTACGAGCTACATTTCGGTTCTTTGACTACCACGGAAATGCTTATCCTGTTCAGTATTATGACGAAAAATTAAATTCTATCGGAGTTCACTGAAATATCCAGCGCGTAACGATCACGCCGTTAAAACATGGAAATAAACTGTAACGCACTCATGAATTTATACCATAAGTAGGCCGTAATAACAAACATTGTACTTTAAGCTCGTGCTCCGGCGCGAACAAAGAAGTTATGTGCACCATCGAGGGCGTAACTCCAACTAACTTCTCTATCAATGTTTAGCTCGTTCTTGAAACCAGTACATTAAATAAAAATGATCTGTTCTAGCGCTGGCATGTAAAATAGGCACCGTATTATTAATTTCAAAACTTGAGTACACTCAAATTGATCTTCAAAAAAAAAAAAAACGAATCAGCTCATGGCTGTCTGTCCTCGCTAACGCCTTTGGCACAGACAACTTCGTGGCTGTGAAGGGAAAGCTACGGAGGCGACGCGCGCACAAGTGAGAGAACTTCTGAAAAGAATTCCGCGTTTCAGTACACGTTAATTTAGGCTGGGGAAGAGAAAACATAACCATCTAATTAGCAACTGATAAGACAGAACACGCCACTGAGTGTAAAAGTTCAATTGCTTATTCTGCGGCTTTTCTCTTCCGCTTTTGTGCAAACGCGAAACCGTCGCAAGCGGAACCTGCGTCGATTCAGCGTCTGTTCCGAGCAACCAAACGCACTGTCAACGCTGCCGGACTACAGCTTTCCCTTCAGAAGGTTGTCCGCGAGTCCGTCCCGTCCGTCCCTCGAAACCACTCGAAACTATCGCTAGCTGATATCAGTGTCGCTCTTTGTGCGATTGCGATAACATTGAACACATGGAGGAAGGAAAAAATTGAGTAGCCATGATGACACTTTTTGTGAAGCTTATTCACAAAGAGTGACTCAGTTTTCCTTGCTCCATGAGCGCACGCATAGCGCACGCAACTATAACAAAGCCGCCAATGTGGCCCGAAAACATGGCCGCTAAAGCGAAATAAAAATAAAGCGTAAAAAGAGGAAAACCTACACGTCACTTCCTACACATTTTTCACGCAAATGGGTAGCCAACCCCTCCTCTACAAAGGCGTTGAGGTAGCACATGCACCACGACATGCACCGACCAGGGAAATCATTCGCGATTTGGCGGCGAACATGTCGCCAGTTGGCAACGTTTCACAACAGCTGTTTCGAAAGCGGGCCGAAGTAGGAAGTACACCGTTTCTGTGCTAGCATGTGTTTTTCGAAGCAGTAAAGCGCTTTTCCTTTCTTTATGATTTTTTAGTCTGCCTATTCATGACATTCACTGCGGTTTCTGAGGCCTCGTGACGGTACTGCAACCGCTCGTCTCCGCATGTTTTCACTTTCGAAACCCATGAGCCACGCAGCGCGCACGCAGCTAGTGAAGGACTACGTAGCTTCACACTGCCATGCTCATTGTGCCGTCGAGAGGCGGTGATGGTCCAAGTTCCTCGCTTTTGCTTGAGCGTACGTATATACTTACACCACATTTTCTTTTCTTTCTTTCAAAGGTCTGACCTTGTTAAGATTGTGCCCATCGCGTTGCTAGCAGAGTGACGTGAATGGTGGATACTCGTCGCCCACAAAGGGAGAGCTACTGCTTGGTTTGTGGAAAAGTACGAATGCGCGATCTTGTTGAACGGACCCTGAAAACAATGCACCTACGGGCAATACGCCCCCGAGCTCTTTGTCTACTAGTACAAGAACGCAGTGATTTTTAACGCGATAGCGTTAAGGGCCGCGTGTCGCTAAAAGGCTGATGTCGGCGTGGGACGGCGCTTGGCGTAAAATCATTCCTAACCACAACCACATTGATTCTCCGCTTGGCGCAGAGGTGCTTTACTGAGCTAACTGAATTCCTCAAAGCAAGATACGCCAGAGAAAACGTAAGCTACCACCTAAACACAACGTACAGACATCACAGCGTTGGAGTTTAATATGAATGTACCAGAAAACATAATTACGTTACGCGGGAACTGCAACGCAAACCCCTTTTCCGAGCGGCGCGGCCGGCTCAGTTCCTTGCAACAACACCATCGCGCACGCCTCCGCGCATACGCAATTAAGAAACCTGCGGTTGTCGGGAAGCGGGACAAGTAGTCAGGGACATTTTAAATCTATCGCGTTTCACTCTCAAGGGCAAAGCTTAAGCATATTCCAAAGTTTTCACCAACGTTGTTTAATTTTGCTGTGGAGTTTTTGTTAGAGGTGACCCCATGTCACAGGATTTACTAGTTCAGCTGTTCTTGTTCAAATATTTAGGCTAGGTTAATCTGTTTCTGTAAATCTACGCACACTGTTTGCTGGATTGGAGAATAGTAATTGGAACACTTGGGAACCCCGGAATATCTGGTCATGCATTGCTGACCAATATTGCTATATGAACATAGAAAGCTATCACTTTACCGTGTGTGTGTTTGTGTGTGTGTGTGTGTGTGTGTGCGTGTGTGTGTGTAATAATATTATGAAAGACAACACGAATAATTCCCCATCATCTTCATGAGTTGGTAGCACATTGCAGTGCTTCAATGCTTTCTTATTGAACATAACGATCATTGGTGGTACAGAAGGGTACACTGGTTAAGGGGGCACTTGAGTGCAAAGTATGCCCAGATTTTCCTATCTTGAAAGACCACAACTGGCTAGATTTGCAGATAACATGTGGTTGGTAGCTCCCATCTCGTTGCTTCTGCAGCCACTTACAGGTGGGGCTCAAGCACAATGCAAGCTGCACATCTTACTGCTTTCTTTAACCGTGGACAACACTCTACCTGTCTGTTGTGCCTGGTCAAACTGTTAGAAATCTTTCTTATTCAACACCTTTTTTCTGTAACAAAAAAATATAAAAATAAAAGACAGCTGTTGTCTCTGTCAAGGTGATGTTTTGTTGAAGGCATTGCTAGCCCTCCTCCATCTTGTCTTCACTTGCAGAAACTGTAAATTATCTGAATTTAGACGTTATCTCTAGATGGAATTAAAGAATACAGTTTAGTTGCACACTGGCATTGAAATGCATACTAGTGAATTTTTTTTCACTCTCTCTCTTTTCTCATTTGTGCTGATTGTTGGGAAGCAGCTATCCTGACATCTGTAGCTTCACGAGCATGAGCCAACTGATAGTGGCACAAGTGGAGAGGGTAGCTGATAAGTGTCTGCTAGCTCACAAAGGCCTTCCTGCTCGTCACTCCTGAGTTACCTTCGGTGGCAGCTCGTAGGGGAGGAGCGACACTTCGTGGAACGGATGAAACATGTTGAACAGTCAGTATGTCAGGGTTTGTTTGACCGAGAAAGTGTCAGGTACAGTGACACCCTTTACTTTTTGTTGTTTGTTTTTTACATTGATGTGTCCCAGACAACTTAATTGCCGTGACAACATGTGCATTGTTACTGAACTTTATCTTTCTGAGAATAGAGATAAGCAAGTGCGTGCAGTGTGATTGTCTACTTGACAAAGTCTCACTGTTTGGATTTTCTTTTGATGTCATGATAGTGAACTAAATTAAGCTTACTGCAGAGCAGAGTGCTGTCAGCAGCGATGTCTATTCTACAGTTGTGTGTTTTCAAATTTCATCATTCCATCTAATTCTGCAGCCAACTGCAGTTCCGATTCCTGCCCTCAGCCTCTGTTGTTACCCTAAGGAGCCACCAGTTACATCTGGGCTGCGCATTGTGTATTTTATTTAAGTCCATCTCTTGATCTCGACTTCAGCTTGATTGCCACTTTGTGCTAACTGCATGCTTGTGCTATCCACTATTATGTTACACCTGCAGCTTTCTCTTGCACAACAGATTCTGGTTTTCACCGTTCTTTTTAGCCTGTTCAAGCTTTCGAAATAATGAAAGGAAATGCAATCCCTCTTCTCAAAACATGGAGCAAACAATTAGACTCCTTCCATTGAAGATGATAGCCAGTTTATCTACACGATCTTTCTTCTCTGCTATTACAAGAACCATCAACCTGACCCTCCTATTTCTATGCTGTACACAGTATGCTTGTGTGTGTGTGTGTGTGTGTGTGTGTGTGTGTGTGTGCGTGTGTGTGTGTGTGTGTGTGTGTGTGTGTGTGTGTGTGTGTGTGTGTGTGTGTGTGTGTGTGTGTGTGTGTGTATTAGCATCCAGTTGTACCATGGTATTCGTGTTCTCCTGGCAGCTCTCAAGTATGCGCTTAAATCTTTTTGCGAAAGCTATTAATGCATGCCAGGGCATTGAATGTGCATTCCTTGCTTTAAGATGCATACATGCATTAGAGTTGCCCCTAGAACATATCACATCCAGTCTGCCAACTGGTCATGTATCACATAACGTGTGTCTGCATCCTGTTGTAGCTGATTCACAGAACTCAGCCTCAAATTGTTCTTCGTTGCTTTCTTAAAGTACAGGCAAGCTGCAAGTAGTAATTGATGGCAGTGGCTAATATTGAAAGCAAGTGTCATCTGCCTAAACTCTATAAAGATTTCTTTGTCGGCAGACTTGTTATGTAGCAGAAACTGCTCGCTTGAACTAACTTTTGAACAGAACTTATTTCTTACAGTTTTCTCGGATGTGCTGTAGTTAAGAATAATTAGAACTTTAACCTCACATTTCATTGTGTAGGCTACTGCGTTGTCTGCTTTGACATAATTGAAGTTAGTGCCTGCAAATTATTCCTGAGTTTTAGGAATGCTTGGAACAAGCATGAATACTAAATTGACATTGGAAGGATGAGGAATTGTGCAAATGTTAGTACAAATATGTGCATATTTTCATAGGTGCCTCACAAATAACAGTAATCAATATAACAGCATTGTTTGCTGTGCTGTAAATGATTTTTGTAAGTGTTCTATCTGAGGTGCATGATACTGGGTGAATGTTGGGATATGTGCAATAATAGGGATCTTTGTTTAACACACTTTGACATGGACCTACAACTAATAAATATAGTTGACCAAAGTTGTTTCCTGTACTTATTCTTTCTTTATTTGCACTACCTTGCATTCCAAAAAATGCTGTGCTTGCAATAGACGTAGTGTTATGAATTCAGAGAGTGAATAAGATGTACCATATTTCTCGACCTATAGTTCATGGAATATACATGCTCAACAGGTGAAATTTTGTGTTGTGTGGACTACCTAAAAGTGATGCTATACATGAACAAACTTTAAATTGTAAGCACCCTTGAAATAAACAAGGCCAATCTGTACATTGATCATTTACTGTGCTAAAACATGCTGTGAAAGGGGTGCACAAATGTTCAAAACTTTCAAATAACAAATCAAATATTATCCAATTCAATCAAATAGTCACTGTTCGCAACTTCAAATATTTTCAGAATAGTTTTCAAATACTTCACATTGCCAGTTGCAAATGATCAAACATGAAACTGAAGCAATATGAAATAATTTCACCCCTGCCACAGTGGACATAAAGAACGGGGAAGTTAACGTGGAACAGGTGGTATCACTCTGGAAGCCAGACTTTTCTAACTAAACTGCCATTGTTTGCTCTCAAGTTTTGCCTAGACCCGACATCTGCCAATGGGTATAGTTTGCTACTATTCACTAATGCTGTTACTGAATGTTTTCTTGTAATTAACTTGGAATACGATTGATTGTAACATTGTTTGATATAATTAATTACATTTCATTTATTTTCACCCTAAAGGCCCGGAGGCATTACATAAGGGAGAGCTTTAATCCTTGTGACAATGTTAGAACAAATGTACAGAACAGTAAAGAAACAGCAATAAACAAAAACAAGCCAGGAACAATTGTGAAAAAAGGGGAACATCGTGTTAGAGTAAGGGTAGGTGGGATCGGTGATTAAGCAATATGGTTATTTAACATTTCACGGTACGTTCTACGGTCAGTGCATGACACGATATCTTCTGAGAGATGATTCCAATGGGTTATTGTGTCGGGGAAGAATGAAGTGTTCATGGCAGATGATCGGGTGTTAATGTTTGCTATGAGATGACTGTGGCTTAAGTGAGAGGATGTATGTAAGGGTGGATTTAATAGGGAATGTGTGGAGCTTAGATGGTAATAAAAGGTGTGAAGCAAGCAGAGACGAGAGATGATCTGGCGGGAAGCAAGTGATGGCAGTTCAAGTGTACGTTTTATTGCAGTTATGGTTGTTTCATGAGAGTAATTGAAAGTTATAAACCGAGCAGCGCAATTTTGTATTGCTTCTAAGTCATAGGTAAGATATGATTGGGAAGTGTGCCAGATAGATGACATATACTCTAACTGCGGACATACGAATGTTAGATATGCTAGCTTTTCTTATTTCTGGTGATGCAACTTTCAGGTTACATTTTAAATAACCAAGGGTACGTGAAGCATTTGAACAGATGGTGACAATATGAGTTGCCCATGATACTGTCAATGTCATGTGAATGCCGAGGTGTTTGTAAGACGGGGCATGATTGATAGGAGCTGAATTTATTGTGTAGGTGTGACTGGTTAAGCTGTGGTTGTGGGTGAATGACAGCTTTGCATTTAGTAAGGTTAAGCGGCATGAACCATTTCTCACACCATACTGTGATGAAATCGAGATCCTGTTGTAGTGTGGTTATGTCATTCGAGCCTTTGATAGGGGAATATAGGACACAGTCATCTGCGAAAAGACGTAATTTGTTCTTAATGCTAGCAGGTAAATCACTGATGTAGATGAGGAAAAGTAGAGGCGATAAACCAGCGCCTTGTGGCACACTCGATGTTACACTGCTAAGGGATGAATTATATAGTAATACTATCTGCAGTGACCATCCTAACTAGAGAATAAGGGCTTTTTTCACTCTGCCATTACTGCTGCCGGCTTGCATTTCCATTAACACCTCACACACTATCACACATGTGCTAGTGGGCTTACAAGGATGCTTTTCAAAACTTTATTCTGATGATGGATGACCACGCATGCTTCAAAGAATCATGCTATTTTTTATAATGCTCCATTAGAGGCATTCATAAACCATACTTCATAATGTGCAGTGGAATGTCGAAAACTTGCTAATGTAGCAAATACTGGAATCTCAATGTTGTGTATATTAATGGTAAAGTCGGTTGTTGATTATCTGAAGACCATTAGAAAATTATTCACTTTGATTTGAATTTGCTTTTGGCACAACTTGATTCGTATTCAGTTCAGTCTTCAAAATTACTATTTGCGTTCCTCTACAATAAGTTTATTGCTTACGAAATGTGTACTGATTTCAGACAATTTTTAAAAGAAAGATGTGCTCACCTTGCGCCCGCAGTTTCTCATCAGTTCAGGTCCAGCAGTCAGATGGGGAGGTTGCATTTGGTTTGTTTTGCTGAAGAGCAGGCTGCATTGAAGGAGCAGCAGTGGGCCGCGTGTCGTGCATTTGGCTGAAGAAAAGGCGGCATTTGATGAACGCTGCTGGGAACTCGCTCGAGAAAGGGCTCATCGTCTATGTATACTGACCTCGCCATGAGATGCGCAAGGCTGAGGTGTTAGGACAACATAGAGCAGTGGATCCTTTGCTTGTACCCCTCTTCAGAATAGCGGAAGAGTGATCAACTTTTAAAAATTTAATCCCATATTTGGTTCTTGCAGGCTATAGTCACAAAAATGTGCAATTTTGTCTTAAAACACACATCTACAGTCCTTGCCAATCTGGCCTCATGGCGCACACATTTTCTTGGAGGTCATTGCCGCAGCAAAGAGGAAAGTGAATACAGTTAACCAAAGAAAAGCAATCCGTATCGTCGGAACATGCTTATTCCCACTTTCTTCCACTTGTGTACAGTAAGAGAACCTTGTACCACAGCAGCCTTTGTCTTTTTTGTATTGTCTGAGTGCTTATCTCGGCACTGTAAGATTCCACAATGCCAATACTGCACCTTTACTGCATGGATAGGTTATCTCGGCCAGGTTGGAAGGTTGCCCAGAGAAGCGTTGTTCCTATCGCCCTGCATTTTATCATCTGCTTCCTGATAGCACAAGTGGCTGTTGTCTTTCCTGAATTCATTCCTGACCAGTCGAACTTGCCGGCTTTGTCTTGTAAAGTTGGCTTGCTCCGTGTGATGCCTGACAGCAGTGCGTCTTTGATCCTGGAGTGTGAGCGATGCTCCCATGTGTGACATCGCAGGAAGTGGTATGGGAAAAGAAAGGTCATTGCCCTTTTTTCTGTATTAGAGACTTCTTGCCTTGGTTGTGGCAGCTGCATGGATAATACTACAATGCATTCTCTAGAACTTCCTGTATTGAGCCGGATGAAAACCATACAGCCAGATGTTCTGCGGTTCTGTAACGTAGAATGGCTAAAAATGTTTTCATTCATATTGTTGTGTTGCAGTGGAGGAGTTTCTCATATTGGCTGCTGTATCGACATGCACATACTGTTTATAAGGAAAAGAAATCTGATTATGTATCATCTTTTCGTTTAGAATTCAGAAAGGAAAGAATGAGTTCCGCTCCTTGCAGAGATTTTCGTTCAGTCTCTCTTACAATTATAATGGAAAATGAAGGCATTGTTGTCATTATTGTTACAAAACTTGATTCGTTAGGTGTAGTATTTCCGTCTGCTTCAAGGTTGCATGACTGACTGCTTGTTTTATTGTGAAACAGTACTTGTGCTTTTGCAGGCATTGCTGTAGAAATTGTAGAAAGTACATTGCTTACTTATAAGCAAGTCTATCAAATTCACATTTGCAATATTCATAGTGTTTTGCTTGTTCATTTACAGCTATGATATATCATGTTGATTTTGAACACTTTTCTTGGTTGTCATAAGACTAAAAAGGAAAAAAAAAACATGATTTGGCTGCCCTGGTAGCCTGTTCAACAAATCATTTTTATTTACCAAAAAATTATTTATGAGTACATTTATGGACATGTATTGATGGAAATTTGTATGGACGTCCAGAGGCAGGGTATTTGCACGAAAAAATGAAGATTATCCAGTTATCCACATCGCTAACATGCCATATTTGGCGCAGATGCATGGCTTGTAGGAAGTTTCTCTCTTTTTTTTATTTATTTGTGCTACTCATATTAAGCATGGCTGACCTGATCGACAGCTGCAGATATTATACTGTCAATGAATTTGACAGCGACTTATCCACCCAAGAAAAAGTGTTTTCAATAATACGCATCAATTGCAGAAACATGAAGGGTAAGGCAGATGATATTTTCAGTTTTTCTCTCGCCCATGTCCTTTGACATTGACATTTTAACCTTTACAGAAACTTGGATAACAGATAAAGGACATGTACCTCACTTTTCAGGCTACTGTTCAGAATACCTCTGTCGTGAGGAAAGAAAAGGTGGTGGGATAGCCATTTATTTCAAGATTACTTATCAGTAACCTTGAAAACATCTCAGTTATGACCACAGACACTGAGTGTCTAAGTATGTGCATTAGCGAATTGTTAATTATTGTGTTTTATCGTCCACCCAAGGGGCATAAAAATTGTTGTTCTTTCCACTTACGGTTTAACAAACTGCATAGCAAAACCAACCAGGCTTACTGCGCACAGCGCATCAGTAGATACTTGTGCATCGAATGTAAGCCCATACGAATAATTTGGGATTCTTTCTTCTGACTTAAGTGATCACCGCCCTGTATTTTTTTCTTCATTTACTCCAATAAAAAATTAACAATTAAAAAGCTGAAAACTGAGCGACTAATAAATGATGAAACGAGGGACAAGTTTTTTTTTGTATAGTTGAAAAAATTTATTGTCAAGACGTCTATTGCAAGGAAAATGTAAATGATGCATGTGGTACATTCATAAAGCTGCTTCGCGCTAGCTGTGACGCTCTGTTTCCAGTAAAAATATCTTATAGCAATAAAAAAAAGCAAAGGAAGCTATGAGTTACCTCAGATTTGTATTATCGTATCAAAGTAAGGAACAAGTTATATCATGACTTTGTAAGCACGCAGGCCCCTGATACATTCAAGCTATATAAATGATACCGAAATGCCCCAACATTTGATCTAAAGAAAGCAAAGTACCAATATTATGAGAAAACATTTCGAAGAATTTCCGACTAAAATAAGATATGGGCCATGATGAACTTGCTTACTTTGAGAGAAGAAAATACTGATGTCCCTGAGGAGCTTACTATAAATAGAGAAGTGCTGCTTAAAGAAAGATTGGCTGTTGATATGAATACTCATTTTATTAATGCTGGTTCCTGTGTTTCTTCTTGTGAAACAGAATGCGATGATGGCTCTCTCGATGTAAATACAATCTCTCAATCTATCTACATGCAGCCTACGGACCCAGTAGAAATATTAAATGTAATAAAGCAATTAAAGAATAACATGGTGCCAGGGATCGACGAAATATGCCCAGCTAAAATAAATTTAGTTGCACTGTTAATTTGTGGGGCAATTAGTGACATCGTTAATCTTTCTCTGGAAAAAGGTGCTTTTCCGAGCCAGTTAAAAATTGCGACAGTTACTGTGATTTGTAAAGGTGATGGTGTAAACTGCTTATCGAACTATCATCCCATATCTGTACTTTCAACAATATCTTAAATTTTTGAAGCCGTTACTTATGAAATACTCCTGGTATTCTTTGAAAAACATAGACTAATAGCTGAAAATGAAGATGGTTTTCGAAAGCACAATTCAGCTGACCAGGCTGTAGTAAATGTCAAAAACAAAATAGTCGAAAATATGGAGAACAGGGAATATACACTTGGTTTGTTTTTAGACCTCAGCAAACCTTTGATTCTATACAATTTGATTTCTTATTAGACAAATTATCCAGGTGTGGAGTCCGAGGCATTGCTCTTGAGCTTCTTAGAAGTTACTTATATGATCGTTCGCAACTTGTAAAGAATTATGGAGCATATTCAAGGGAAATGAAAATAAAACAAGGCATCCCTCATGGCTCCGTACTTGGGCCACTACTATTTATCATCTTTATAAATTATATTGTTTCTATCCCTGGTACCCCTGAAGTCATCATGTATGCAGACGACATGAATATATTTTTTTTCCTCCCCTAATCTTACAACGCTTTAATGCGACAACAACTCGTATATTATTTATCTTTCCAGATGACTAGAACGGAACAAGTTGACATTAAATGCCTCCAAAACCACATAAATGCTATTTCTTCCTACAAACAGACTATTGTACAGAAACACTATGATAAGATTTGGAGAAGGCCTAATTAAACATGTTGAAGAACAAAAAAGATTTCCTGGTTTATGGTTTCAAGACAAACTAAGTTGGACTACACATATAAACCACCTCATTTCAGACCTAGCACATACCACTGAATGTGCTAGGTACAGGATAACCCACCTTATACCACTTTGGCTAAAGCAAACTCTTTCCCTTTTCCCTTTTCTATTCCAAACTTACATATGGGTTACTAATCTGGGGTACCACTACAAAAGCAAATTACAACAAACTTGTAATACTTCAGAAGAAAATTTTACGGTCTTTTGAAAATTACTGTGGTAAAGTATGATTAACCCTTTGAGATGCTCTACACAACTGTGCACAGCAGGAAAGTGCATAAATCGCAAAAGCACTGTGTAAAAGAATGGTAATTAAAATGTGTTCCATACATCTTGAACCACTTGTTATTGGAATTCTGCTGCAATTTCGGATAACATGCAGAATGTTTTAGCAAAATGAGTAGGAAGGTAGACGGCTGGGTGCTTTTACTCTGTGTCAGTATGTTGTATGTAGCGGGTTCACTTCATTCATTGTTTTTCACAATGTCATGCACCAGGAATAATTTTCAAGTGGCTGGATAAGTGTGTTTCAAGCTTTTCAAAACACTAATAGTATGTGTTCTGATATTTGATGTTCATGTAGCGAGTTTTCGCACGGAGTCGAAATATTGTAAACTTTACAAAACTCGCTAAACAATTGAAAATTCTTAATCTTTTCGGTAGCTGTACACTTGTTCTACGATTCTGAAGATGTAAGAGATGTGGTGAAAGCAAGTTTTCAATCAACGGTATGCAGTGGCGTCTGAAAGGGTTAAAAATGGCTGCTTTATTTTAAAACATGGTGTACTGTGGGCTGACCAGTTATATTATTTCAATCTATTGCAATAAGTAGAGCTTGTTGCTAGGTGAGTTGGTTGCGATCTAATGAATACATTGTTGTGCTAACAGGAAAATGAAGACTTAGGAGGGCAAGTTAAGAAACGATAGGTCGAGCGCACAACCTATAATTTCTTACTTGCCCTCCAAAGTCTTTAATTTCCTGTTAGTGCAACACTGTATTCACTATTGCAATTAATGCACAAAAGAGAGCTGTGCACAAAAGATGAAATAATTCCTAGCTATTGTATGTGATTCCCGAACGACACACTCCCAAAATATGGATTTAATGCAGACGACAGAAAATGGCATATCAGATACCTTATGTGTTAAATATATTCGAAGAAAAATTGGATTTCACTACCACTATAAAATTTTTCAAAAATATGATTAAAAATTTTATACAGTAATCATTTCTAAGTTAAAATACACTCATCAGTTATGTTTGCTATTGTTTTATCCACTTTGGATATATTTGGGTTGTGTAAATATATGAGAATGTGCAAATGTGTATGTGTGTATACAAATATCATGTGTTGTATGATTATGTCTGCATGAAAAAAAACACGGACGTGTTATGTATGTTTATATATAATATAAGAAGCCAACAAACATTGACACCAAGAACAACATAGGGGAAATTACTTGTACTTGCTAATTGAATTAAAGAAATGATAAATTAATGGGAATGTGATCAGACTCAAGACGCCTGTGGCAGAAAGGATGTTCTATATCAGCCGCCGAGGTTTGTGAGTGGTGGCACTGGCTAACACTCCCAGGGTTCTCGTAGGAAAACATAAATACCCAAGAAAGTGGTTGGGAAAACGGCGCCGCAGTAGTTCAATTGGTAGAGCATCACACGCGTAATGTGAAGACGTGGGATCGTTCCCCACCTGCAGCAAGTCGTTTTTTCACCCACTTTCATTTCCATTAATTTATCACTTCTTTAATTCAGTTAGTAAATAGAAGTAATTTAACCTATGTTTTCTTTGGTGCCAATGTTTGTTGGCTTCTTATAATATGATTAATAAAAATCGGGCCCCTCAGTTAACCCCCTTCCTTCTCGTGTGTGTGTGTGTGTGTGTGTGTATAGCTGCGTGTGTGTGTATTCTACGCAGTATGTCAACAATATATAGACATGCATAGACATTGATACTGTTTCTTATATGTTTAAAAGTGCAAAATGATTATGCTCTGTGTTTTTTGGTATTTTTCATATGATGAAAGCATGACTGTGCATTTCATTTTGTTTAAACCGCGTACCAAACTGTAAAGGGTCAGAGGTTCTTGTCAAGCATTTTAACCTTTTAGCCTCTGCCCCTCTAGCAGGCTGTGTATAAATGTTGAAAAATGAAGGTGCAAGAAAAATGTTATCCTCACACATGGGTATGTGCTCAGAGAAGGTGTGGACCGAAGAATTATGCAAAGTAGTCTAACGATTTTGCTTAAGAGGAAGCTTTAGCTCAAGACCAACTCTGATTTTCCTATCCAAGTAGATGTAAAATTAATAAGTTAAATAAAGAATAGAAGCACAAAGTTTACTAATGCCGAACTCTGCTCCAGAAACAAATATCGCATTTCTGTAAAATGCCTATCTTAGAGCAACTAAATTGTGACAAATTTCCAACTCGCATGATATTGCTACAATGTTTACAAGGGCTTTGGGAATGTCCTCACAAATTAGTGGTTACTTAAGGGTGGTGTATAGTACATAAATTTCGTCTGCTTCAGGTATATTATTAGGTGCATTTTGTAGATTGTGATGTCATTTTTTTATTGCTGAGTCAAGTTGCAAACTTGATGCTTGCGATTTGTAAAATTTTGTGATTTTCAACAATTCTTGTAAAAGAAATGAAGGCCCTAAATGAAAAATCGGTTTCCTTGAGTCACTAAATTTTAACTTTTTCCTTCTGAATGCAATAAACCTCATCAAAATGAGTACAGTAGTTGCCTATTCTCCATTCCCTGCGTATTTCAATGGGAGCTCCCAAGCTAAAGCTTTCCCTTAATAAATGTTTTCTATAAAGCTAAGCTACAAGGATCCTTGTTGGGCTGTTTTTTAGGTCAATGACAGTCTACATTGAAGCACATTTACATAATATGCACTAAGTATCAATCAGTATTGAGTTACAAAATTGTGCATTTCTAAGGCCGTGCGTATTGACACTGAGTGGCAAGCATAATTTATCTGCAGAAAATGAAGTTAGATGGACTGAAGCTAGGATTTGGTTCCGTGAGCATTGACTACTTAAGTAGTTGAGCTTAGTAGTCCTGTTATGTTTGAGTGTCTAATTTTATGAACATCAAGAAATGGAGGAGTAGTGTCACTTGGTGTCCCTGATTTGAGTGCCTACTTGCCCCTCTCCTGTACTTAGCTAATCAAAGTAGTTCAGATGAATTCTATATGTGCATTCTGATGGTTCAGAGCTGTGACGTCATCTTAACGTGACAACGAAAAGGGAAATTTTTTCTCAAGCTCCTTTATGTCATTGTCTACTAGATGTTTTCTTTTACTACTAGATTCCTTACTGAATGCAGTCACTTGGGCTACAAGGGATTGCAATGTGTTTCTTCCTGCCATCTCTGCAGGTGACTGCCTCAACGATGACTCCGGAGAGCCTGACACTGCACCAGAGCAACCTCCAAGTGGCTTCAAACGACTGTGTCATGGAGCCCGTAACCAGTGCTGTTCACCACAGCGCTGGAGGAACCGGATTCCCATCGTCAAGTGGCTGCCACACTACTCCCTGCTGGACCTGCACGGCGACTTTGTGGCCGGTATGACCGTCGCTCTGACGGTCATCCCACAGGGCCTGGCACTGGCTGTTCTTGCCGGCCTGCCTCCGCAGGTCTGTTCTTTACAGTTTGCATAATCACATGTACTAAAGTGAACCTTTCTTTGAAGGCAGGCAGTCAGGCTTTGATGCTTCTGTGGTTGGGCTGTGGAGAGAAGTTGCGGGTGAGAAGGGGTGTTGGAGTAGAGAAGGTTGCATGCCAACATTTGCCGTCATGACGTGTTGAACACCTTTGGTTGGTCAGCAGCGCAAAGAATGTGCCTGACGTTGTGTGTGGGTGCATTTGGCATTGCACACAGCTGTGCATCTCACTGTAATGCCTCTGCTGGTTCAGCAAATGCAGCCGTGCAACACACACAAAACACTGCTTCGGCTAGACGAAACAACACTGCGGCAAAAACAGTATAGTTCAGAACAGTATAACATTAGCTTATTTAGACTTTCAGCTTAAAGTTTTTACACATCTTTTTTATAAATGCTTTCACTGTGGCAGTGCTTTTGGCCTCTTGACACCTTTGCGGCCTGACCATTCAGTGAATCATGCACCTTTACATCCTTCTCTTGCTCCAAAGAGATGGTGCCACAATACATGCAATCGGAAGCAACAGAAGTGCTTTTTGTGCATTGATTTTTTGCAAGGATATCGCTTCTGCACTACAGGAAAGATTTGCATTTTCAGACCTGTGTAAAAGAAATAACTGCCTTAATTTACTGATTGCCCATACTACAGTGAATATGTTTATAGCACAATGCATATAAAATTGACTGTGAAAGACTTATTGAGTGCACACTTCTCATTTATGTTCTGCATTGTGTACTCCAATCTGCCCAGCAATGAATAATGAAATATTGCTGTGATTAATGGCTTCACTGTGGTTAAACAGCGAATACAGACAACCTTAATTTTGACCAATGGGTGTTACCAGCTAGAGCTAAGAGGCATTTTCTCACTTTTGCATGCAGCTAGATTGGTGCACAAGTAAAAAGCTGAATGTGCCTGTACAACAATTTTGTTGCTTAAAATCACCTTTAATGCTATGTAATGGTTATTACATGTAGAGAGTTACATTAATGTCCAGAGTCCAGCATGGCACTTTTTGAAATCTCCTATAGTAATGTCTAATGTGAGGAGAACGGCATGAGAGGTGGAAAAACTAAGTGTGGGAGGGAATCAATATATTTAAAAGGACCCTGAAATGATTTCGACAATTTTGTACAAATGTACTGAGACACGTTTAAGTGCTTCGTATAAAGCGTGTCATTTATTATAAGGCTTTAAAAATGTGCATCACTAATGAAGGCAGTGGCACTGCTCCCTGAGTTTTCAGCCACCTTGTTACAATCTACGTAGTTCAATGGCTACCCAGGTAGTGTCATCAATAATTTTTTCAACGTTATGGAGGTCAGGTGTTGTTTGTAATAGGCAGTTCAAATGTTGGTTAAATTGTTTATATAAAAAAGAAGTAACAGAAAGAGAATACACAATGACAATTTATCACTGCACTTAAGCACTTCTCAAGCACAGCAAGTGTATTCTGCTTGTATTACAACATGTACCTTGTTCATGTGAGCTACGCAGTCAAAATTGGTTTCGAGGTTTCTTTTTGCGAGGATCATGAATCGCCCTTATTGCACTGTGGGCTGCAAACGTAGCATCTGGCGACATGTCCAGCTGCGACATCGTGTCCCTCTGCGACAAAAGACGAGCAGAGTGGATGCAGCGCATCAGGCTGCCCGTATCCGTCCAGCGCCAGAGGATTACTACCACAATAAAGAGCTTTAGCATGTCCGGTATTAAGGCAAACGCAGGCAGACTGGTTGTTTTTCCAAATGGACGGAGGCACAAATGTGAGTGGCTTGCAGGTTACAGCTACCTGGTGGTGCAGAACTCAACCGGACAAACGCAGAGCTAATATAGCAGCAACCAAGTGTGTTCCAACTTTCTGCTGGTGTAAATTTCCAGCACCAGCATAATCATGAACACGTATTTGTAGGTGTTTAAAATGTTTCATACTCGGCTACAGCAATATTAGCTGTTCAGCTCATTAAGCTCTGCATCATCAGATGGCTGGACTGTGCAGGCCGCTCAGGCCACTCATTTACATCTACACTAAGACTCCTTCAACACAGCGGCAGTAGCATGGAGGGGCTTTTGTTTATGCCTCCGCCATCCATCAAAACTTCTAGCTTGCCTATGTTTACTGGAATACAGTGCTGGACTCGCTCGGCACTCCGACAGAACGCTCGCAATGAACACTGCTTGGGGACCATCGGCCACGTGGCTAGTGGAGAGGTTAGAGAGGTGTTACCCGCTTTCTCCAAGACAGTGCAAGTAGAGGACATGTCACATCATGATGCAGATCATAAGAAACCAACAAACATTTACACCAAGGACAACAAAGGGAAAATTACTTGTGCTTAATAAATGAAATAAGGAAACGATAAATTAATAGAAATGAAAGTGGATGAAAAAACTTGCTGCAGGTGGGGAACGATCCCACAACCTTCGCATTTCACATGCAATGCTCTACCGATTGAGCTACCACGACTCCATTTCCCCATCCACTTTCTTGGGCAATCATGTTTTCTGGTAGAACCGTAGGAGTGTTAGCCAGCGTCACCACTCACAGACCTTTGCGGCGGATGTAGAACATCCTTTCTGCCGCAGGCGTCACGAGAACGTGATCTTTATGGGTGAAGGCAACTGGTCAATAAACCCACACGTGCCACCTGAAGGCAAGAATGTTGCCGGATTCGAGACCCTCATTATGTAATAAACGAGAAGAAAGGGCGTTAACCGAGGGGCCCGATTTTTATTAGTCATATCATAAGAAGCCAACAAACACTGACACCAAGAACCCACAACCGTCACAAAATGTGAAGGTTGTGGGATCGTTCCCCACCTGCGGCAAGTTTTTTCATCCACTTTCATTTTCATTAATTTATCATTTCCTTATTTCATTTGTTAAGCAAAAGTAATTTCCCCTATGTTGTCCTTGGTGTCAGAGTTTGTTGGCTTCTTATGATATGACTAATAAAAATGGGGCCTTCAGTTAACCCCCTTTCTTCTCGTTTATCATGATGCAGAGCCACTCATGGCAGAGATTAGCCCCGTTCTCTCGGTGAGCGAGTTGGAGAAAAAGCATGGCTAGGGAGGAGGGTAACTTGCAGTAGTCCATAGCTCTTTTAATATGGAACGTTTCACTTAAACTGTGGCAAGGATGTTTTACTGTGGCTGTATCCTACGCATCTACAAAATTTTTTGAAGCCCTTTCAGTGACCCTTTAATTTATTCCACTTGTTCATGCCTCTAGTGTATCCATTCCTTGTAATAGGGCAAGCTTGAAAAAATTCACTCAGTGCGAACAGTGTTCTGATATTTCTTTATCAGCTTCATCATGGCCATTTTAAATTATCTCGCAAACATTATGTTAAGGAGCCATGTAAATGCTTTGATCGAACACACCACGGTAAGACGGACATCTTTTTAGTCAGCTCAATTTACATCAGTGTTCCTTATTTCCCCACGCTATCTACTATGGAACAGGTTGCCAGAGGAAGTGGTTAACACTAGTACAACACAATCATTCAATGATCTTATAAAAATTTTTGCACATGACTGTTAACATAGACCCTACAGTCATTGTTTTCAGCACGCAGCCAAGTAACATTGGTGAAAGCTGGATCAGTTTCTATTTGCATCTGTATAGCCTTCTGTGCATTACATTTATATGCTCATTATTACTACTCTGTGTTTATTTCTATATTCATTGGATTTCCTTTCTTTTTCCTTTTTGTACTTTGTATTCTTTGTATTTCAATGTTTTGTTGGTTGTACCCACTACTGCATGGGCCTAAAGAGGGCCCGCAGTATCTGTAAATAAATAAATAAATAAATAAATAAATAATAAAATAAATAAATAAAACATACAGCACTTAAGGAGAAGCTTTAGCCCAGGAGTATTTTATCTGAATACATTGGAATGAATAAATTGTTTTGCCCGGCATTCACTGCACTGAATTGGATCCTTCACCAAGCCCTTCACCAAGCCATGTGGCAAATTTTGGTTATTTTCTGAAAGTTCTTGCACACTGCCCTCTAGGGAGTGTTCTGCCTCAAAAATTTTTCAGATTGGTTCATTAATAGCCGAGATAGAAATATTTCAGTGCCACGAACCCATGATTTCAAAAGGTGAGTGTCACTGCCAACATAGACACTCCCTCCATTTGCCCCGTCTAGCCTCTGCAAACAAAATTCCTTCCCTGCATTCTCCCATACCAGAACTGGAGAATCACATGACGCATACATAATGAGCCCCGCCTTCTTTTCATTTCTCTTGCTTTTTTGCTGCACGGCGTACTTCTGCTGAAGATCTTCCACGTGAGCTGTTCCATTTGTCTTGTTTTGCACAGCCCCCGTTCTGTTCACTGTGCACGAGAACGCCTTTCTAGCGGTATAAGTCAGTGCTACACGAACATTGAGGCAGACCCAAGCTGATCATAGTGCATGATCGCACGCTGGAACATGGTAGAAAATGACAGTTTCGCTCTCTGCGCGCATGGCTGCATGACATAGGAACAATCAGAGGAAACGAAAGTACATCTCTCTTGCTACATTACAAAGTAAAACACGGACGTACAGACAGTCGGTTTGTAGGTTTTATTAAAGTCATGGGACACTGAAAGTGACGCCACAGCTCAGTGATGTACCTAGCGCACTTGCACGATTGGTGTCGACTCTCCGGTTGGGTGTGGGGCACCCGTGAGGAGAAGGGCAAACATCACTAGTTTAAGATTTCAGCTCTTTCTGCGGCACGCAGCCATGTAGTACTTATCAGATACGATCATTAGCGCGCATTGTATGTACTACACTTGTCAGCACAATATGACCGGACCTGGTGAGGGGCCTTTGAAGTAAAAAGTTTAAATCTACTGATCTAAGCATTAATTTTTTACAAGAATAGTTGCAAGTTGTAACCTATAAGAAAACTAACGTGCCAATTGCTTGACTCTCTAGCTCAGCATTGAAAATCAACTGCTGGTCAATGCCGGGCAAACTGCTGGTCAATACGTCGACTTTTAGCAAGTTCCAGGTGGCGGCACTCTTTTATAACTGCATCCACCATTGCCACGTTGTTGCGAATGAGCAAGTTGAAGGCTTCATCGGCAATGCCTTTGAGGATGTAGGAAACCTTGTCTGACTTAGTCATGTGTGCGTCAACTTTGCGGCACAGAGCCAAGACGTCCTGAATGTATGTGACATAGGGCTCTATTGACGTCTGCACACGTCCAGAAAGCTCCTTCTCCTTCTGCGCAGCAAGTTGGTGACCGTAGGAGTTGCCGAACAAGTCTCGAACCTTTTGCTTAAGTGAATCCCAACTGGTGAGCTCACCTTCGTGCGCCCAAAACCAAACTCGAGGTGTGCCACCGAGGTAAAAGGCTACGTTCGCGAGCATGATAGTAGGGTCCCACCAGTTATTGCGGCTGACATGTTCGTACAGGGTGATCCAGTCATCAACATCTTCCCTATCTTTGCCTGGGAATACGCCAGGATCACGGGGAGTGGGGAGAGTGATGTAGGTTGTCGAAGTGGCAGCAGGTGTCGGAGGCAGCGGAGTCGAGTTGTCGTCACCAGGAGCCATGAAGGAAGGCTCGACGTACCATCCACTGCAAAGCTCCGTGACGAGGTACAGGGAACGTCCACCTCCACCAGATATGTTACGTAGGAAGACGCAGATGAAAAGCTATATACAAGTATATTTACAAAAAAATACGCCGCGCGCGCTTGGCCAAGAGGCTACAGCCCGCGCTAGCCTCTAATCGTCATCATTGCCTTCACACTGCTCGCCTCTTCGTGATCGCAAATACTCTTCCGTAGCAATATCACAATTCTGTAAATTGTACCTTATTCATACATCTAAAATGAAGAAAATTGATGTGGCATAGAAATATACCAAAATTAGCCAGTGGGACTCTTGCTAAACCCTCGTAAACATTGTAGCAATTTCATATAAGCTGTGTATACTAACATATCACATTCATTTGCTTCAAGCACTAACAGATGCAGTTGATGGAGCTATAATACCTGTTCTTGGTGTAGTCTTGTGCTTGCAAACTTGTCTGAAAACTTACTACGATTACTTACTTGAAAACTTACTAAAATTTTTCTCAACTTTTGCAAAGCATTTGAGGCCCTAGTTTAATATTCTCAGTCCGTAGAATCTGAATTTCTCTATAAATGCAAGAAAGTTTATTTAAATCAGTTGAATGATTATGTTATGAGAGCATTTCATCATTTTACATGTATTGAAGTAGGTAAATGGGAATTGGTTCTGAGCTAAAGCGTCCTCTTGAGCCCCGAAAATGGCCCTATTATGGCATATCAAGGTCTCCTGCAGGATTGCAATGAGAAAAAATGATCATTGAGCAGCACATCACTTGCCCTGTCCCTCACACTGTGTTTCGTTCTTTAGTGCAATTACTTACCCAATTTCAAATTCTAGTACAAATAAAAAAAGAGAAAAAAAACAGTGTCAGTGCGTGATCCTGGCCTTGTATTGGTGTGACAAGCTCCTGCCATAACAAGGATGGGCCCGGTTCAGCTTGCCATTGGTTGGTTCTAACTCAAGATAATGTTTTCGCTCCACTGTGTGTGTGTGCTGAATTCTGAATGCTGCAATTGGGCTAGTGCCACCACTGCACAAAATTGCTTTACGTGTATGCAATTACAGTACTCAGCTCCATCATTGGGAGAGTGCGATTAGGCATCTAACGGAGAGTTACTGCAATTTAGTTTTAAAGAAAGCTGTGCTTGTCATTTGTGAGGATTATGCGTAATGTCGGTACTGTGCACAGTGTTTAAATCATGTATTTGGTTTTGAAGTGTTAATCGTGATAGGTAATGCAGTTTGCTTACTATATATATTGTTTCAACATTCGCAAATATTGCCCACCTAGTACAGCGGAACCCCGATTATACGACTTTCTCGGGACCGTGAAAAAGCGTAGTAAAATCTGAACATAGATTATGCCTATAAAAATGCTACTTATTTCACACGACGGATTTACGAGAAACTTCAGTGTAAACTACTAACATACTCTGCAGAGCTTGGAAACCCAAATTACCAAAAAAGTTAATGCGGTAAGAATTAATGCGGCAGTACAGGTACCAATCATGCTTTATTCAAACGAACCTTTACGGCACTCCATTGCCCACTGCTGCAATTCCTGCCAGCTGGCACAAACTTTAAAAAAAGTTGGTAAGTTTCTTTTGATCCTTGTTTGATCCGTGAACCAAGAGCTTTCGCTCTAGTTGGGCACCGTCCAAAAGGAGGTCCTCTGCGGTGTCACGTGAACAGATGAAGTTGCGGATGCCGTCTATGTGCCGTAGCACCTCGGCGAACGTGGTAGGCACAGGCACGGCATCTGTGGCGCCATCATTGTCCTCGTCCGATGTCACAGCAGTGTCGGCACTAGGCAAAGCCTCCTCGATAGCGTCATCCAGCGACACCTCATCGCAGATCGCAACGTTGTCGTCGGTCTCCACATACTTGGCAAAGGTCGTGGTGAGGTTTAAACCCTCGAAATCGTCGTCGACGTTTCAGCGACGTCATCGTTTCGCCAACGAGCAGTGATGTCAATGCAGAGAGGTTCCTCCCATGGAGGGTGCCGATGGACAGTTCAAGAAAGAATTCCTTGACCACGAGTGTGGCCACAGCTGCAAGGTGTGTGATAGTCAGTGGCTTGATCACAACCTCACACAACTGAAGGGTGTGCGCAATCCAAAACCAAAGCTAGAATCTAGCAAAATGCAAAGGACTTTCATGAAAACTGCGTTAAGCGTGAGTTCAAACATTCGAAAGTGACCTCCAGCTTTGCTGTTTTGACAGCTTTCGCTGCATGGAACTGGCTTTTTTTTTTTTTCTTGTAATGGTTCATCTGCACGGCTTGTAGATGTATATACCTGTGGGTCTGGCTTAAATAAAATCATTTGTTAGTTTGTGTCTGTGTTTGTCTTCCTTTCAGTTATGCTGTCTCGTGCACTATTTCAAGATGGTTCTCATGTCAAATTACCAACTAGCCCAACATTAAACTTTTTTAACAACAAAGGTCATTGGTTCGACTCCCACCAATGGTTGTGCGTTCGATCCTGTATGGTGGCACCGTCAATTCTGGTGCCATTGAATTTCTTCCGACCAAAAGTCGTGGGTTCCAGTGCCTTAACACCAAAAGTCATGGGTACAACTCGCACCAAAGGTCATCGGTTCCTGTGCCTTAATATATACAAATTAACTGCATCTTAATTAACTTCACCTTAATTAATACCAAAGCTTGTGGGTTAGACGCCCGTCAATGGTTGTGGGTTCGAGTGCTTTAATTAACTGTAGCTTAATTAACCTCACCCTAATTAACACTGAAGGTTATGTGTTCGACCATCGATTTTGGTTCTACCAAAGGTCGAGGGCCCGAGTGCCATAATTAACATTGCATTAACACCAAAGGTTGTGGATTCGATGCACACCAATGGTCGAGGGTTCAACTCCCAAAGTTCGTGGGTTCTAGTGGCTTAATTAACTCTATCTCAGTTAACTGTGCCTTAATTAACGTCAGAGGTTGTGGGTTTGACTCCCGCCAGTGTTCGTGGGTGCGACCACTGCCAAAATTGATGGTGCCATCATCAATGGTGGCACCATCAATTGTGCCATTGAGTTTTGGTCCCACCAAAGGTTGTGAGATTGAGTGCCTTGATTAATTAAGGCAAAGTTAAGACCAAAAGTCGGGGGTTCAACTCTCACCAGTGCTCTTGGGTGGCTTCGTCAATTTTAGTGTCATTGAATTTTGGTTCTATAATGCTGGACATTGGATTTTTCATCCCATGAGCCGTCTAAGGCTTTCACCATAATTATAAAAATTAAAGAAGCACTCAACAGCATGCAGATTCAACGCAATGTTAGAATCTAAATGAATTGAAGCTTGTTTGTGTTAGTGAGACAATAACAGTAGTGGATAACATAAGCACAGCCTTGTCAGCTGTAGCCATTTAGGTGTCTGAGTCGCAAGTAAGGTGATAATGTATGATGCGTGTCGAGGAAAGATTGTTGATGAGGGAGCTGTTTGCACAGAGAAGCACGACGTATGCCTAAATAAATTGAAGGCGTTATAGTTCATACCCTTCATAGGTTCATAGTTCATACTGTGTCACAGCGGCACATCTGTTCAGGGGCTTAGGCGAAAAATTGGCACATACCCAGTGGCACATACCCAGTTATCGAAGTTGTTTACTAGGCCACACAGCAGCCAGCAAAAAGTTGTCTATTCAAGCATGTTCAAAGAACTGCAGGTGGTCAAAATTAATCCGGAGTCTCTCACTACAAAGTGTGCCTCGTAATCAGATTGTGGTTTGTGCCCATAAAACTCCGGGCATTTTTCTTTTTTTGATTGCTCTGTCCAGTTTGTCTGTCCTTCCGAGAAAGGGTGTTCATGCTTTGAACGTAATGGTGCTTGCTCAGCTGGTGCTTATGTTCTGCTGCTTATCACAAGGTAGTTTGATTCTTTCCTTGTCATAATAGCCTTACTTCGAGGGAGACAGAATACAAAAATGCCTATGTATTTGGTACCCCGCAGGGGCGTCTGCGTCAGCAGGCGTTCGGTGTGTTGCGACACCACGTACCCGAGCACATGAGGGTTGGCCCCTCCCGCGTGTAGCCGTGCACGGCTTAGCCGTGTCCGGGGAAAGGGGGATCCTGGAGGTTGAGCTGATGCCGGGTGTTCGGACCTTAAGGCCTCCCGGCAGAGGCAGCACACCTCTTCGGCCTCTGCTTCACGTAGACGGCACCCCAGGACTGACCCACCCGGGGGAAATCGGCAGTCGCCTTTTCCTGTCCTCCTCTCTAATCTTCGTCTTTCTCTCTCGCCTTTTTCATCTTTCCTGTCTTCTCATCACTTCTACTCACTTCCTAGTTTCCCGGCGGCAAGGGTTAAGCTTGTGTAGCTAGCCAGCCTTGGCTATGCTGTATTTGGTTATAGCACCGATGTATGGCTGGCGTTGGCAGGGTTTCCCTTGCAGGAACTTCTGTCACGTCCCCCAGTTGGGCTCCATGGTGGGTGGTCGGCATCGCGGCCGAAAACCCAACTGTACTTATGGAAAACGCTTTTCCTAAACTACCTGATCGCCCTCAGAAACGAGGGCGCACCGAAGATTTCTTTCAGTTTTTCGGACGACAAGTCCAGAACTTTCCTAGATATCATGTGATCCACTCAGAAAACCCAGACAAACTAGTGCGTAACATGTCACCGTTCCTTGTTTCGAAGTCTTTAACTGAAGTTTTTGGAACAGGATATAAGGCGTCGAGAATGACCAGTGATGATCTTCTCTTGGAGCTCCACGATAAGAAGCAGTACGAGAAACTGCCGAAACTTGTCTCATTTGGGGAGACCCAAATAACAGTAACCCCGCTCCGTACCATGAACACTACCCGCGGCGTTGTCTCGGACGATGACATGCTAGAGCTCACTGAAGCTGAACTCTTGGAGGGCTTCAGTGAACAGAATGTCATATATGTTAAGCGAATTAAGATGAGGCGAGATGGTAAAGAGATCAAGACGAAACACCTGATACTCACTTTCGGTTCTAGTGTCCTCTCCGAGTCCATCGAGGCCGGTTATATCAGACTCCGTGTTAGGCCATACGTGCCTAATCCTCTTAGATGCTTTAAGTGCCAAAGGTTTGGCCACAGTTCACAGAACTGTCGAGGCCGGCTGACATGTGCCAAGTGCAGTGACAAAGAACATTCTTCCGAAACGTGCCAGAACACTCCACATTGTGTCAACTGTGAGGGCGAGCATGCCGCATACTCGCGGTCCTGCCCGTCCTGGAAAAGAGAAAAAGAGATTGTGACAATCAAAGTCAAAGAAACATATCTTTCAAAGAGGCACGTAGGCGGGTGTCATACCTGTCTAAAAGCAGCTTTGCCGATGTGGCGCGTAAGGGGGCAGCGTCACAACGGCCTCCGGCGGCTGTCCGACCCACAGGCAGTGAGTCGGCAGTTACGCCATCTGCCCCCGCGGCGGTTGCAGCTAGCGCTGCTCCGTCAACACAGCCGAGGGGACCATCAATCCCGAAGGTGGGCGCAGCCGAGGCTGCCCCAACCTCCCCGGCCACTTCCAGCGCTGGCAACAGCCGGCGCAGCCAAATCCCGCAGGGTGCCCTATCGACCTCTGGGCTGGTGGGCACAGGGGTCTTGCCCTCCAAGGCAGGACTCTCTCTTGTAACTTCTCGCTCGCAAGAGCACGTGTCCGGCGCCTCACATGAGGCAATGGACTCTACACCTGTCCTCAAGGCGCACCAAACGCCTAAGGAGCGGCGAGGCTCCCTCGAACGCTCCAGAAAGGGCAGAACTCCCGTTACAGGGCCTCGAAAGGGCTCTGTAATTTAATCTCTGTAATTTCCATAATCACTACTTCTGTTTCTGTACACACAGCACCTATTAACTTCCAGTATGGATGCACAAATAATTCAATAGAACGTCAGAGGTCTTCTCAGAAACCTTGATGATGTGCAAGAACTCATCCACAAACACAATCCAAAAGTGCTGTGTTTACAGGAAACACACTTAAAATCTATACACACAAACTTTCTCGGAAAGTATGTTACGTTTCGCAAAGTCCGCGAGGATGCTGTCGCATCATCTGGCGGTGTAGCCATTATTGCTGACAGAAGTGTAGCGTGTCAGCATTTAAAGCTCCAAACGGCCCTTGAGGCAGTGTCCGTTCGAGCCGTACTTTCAAATAAACTCGTAACCATCTGCTCCTTGTATATACCACCACATTATCACCTTTACAGACGAGATTTGGAATCATTAATAGATGAGCTCCCAGAACCCTATATGATTCTCGGTGATTTTAATGCACACAGTAGTTTGTGGGGTGATTCACGCTGTGATGCGCGAGGTCGCGTCATTGAACAGCTGCTTTTTTCTTCTGGAGCGTGTCTCTTGAATACAAAGGAGCCTACGTATTTTAACCTGGCTAACAAGTCATATTCTGCCATAGATCTTGGCATTTTATCGCCGACACTTTTACCTTATTTTAAATGGAGTGTGCTTAATAACCCGTATGGCAGTGACCACTTTCCAATAACCTTAAGTACGACGAAACAAGATCAACTTCTCCCGCAGGTCCCCCGGTGGAAGGTTGAATCAGCTGATTGGGAACGGTACCGAGCTCTTACTCATATGACATGGACTGAGATGTCCGGTATAACCATAGATGATGCTGTCACATATTTTACAGCTTTTATACTAGATGCCGCCTATAAGTGTATTACCCAAGTGAGCGGCTCTGGTTCTAAGCGGCATGTTCCCTGGTGGAACGATGCATGTAGGCAAGCGCGAAGGAACCAGAACAAAGCATGGGCGCTGCTTCGCGATTTGCCAACAGCAGAAAACCTGGAAAACTTTAAGCATGTCAAATCACAGGCGAGGAGAATGCGCCGACAAGCAAGACGAGAGAGTTGGGCAAAGTTTATCTCAAGCATTAACTCTTACACAGATGAGAGAAAAGTCTGGAATAGAGTGAAGAAAGTTAACGGGCAACAAACGTATTCCTTACCTTAGTAAACAGCCACGGAGAAAGCCTGGAAGATCAAGCCAACTCTCTTGGTGCACATTCTGAATACATATCGAGCTCCTCGCACTACTCCGAAACCTTCCTAAAGAACAAAACGCAAATAGAACAGCAAAAGTTACAAAGAAAATGTGCTAAAAGTGTGGCGTACAACGAACCATTCTCCATAGCAGAACTACAGGCAGCACTGAACTGTTGCAATACATCCGCCCCAAGTTCAGACCGCATAATATATGAGATGTTGAAACAACTACCCCCCGAAACACAAAAAACCCTCCTTTACCTTTACAACATTATATGGTTTTCCGGCGAGATCCCCTCTGTTTGGAAGGAGGCTATTGTAATCCCAATTCTAAAGCAAGGAAAGGATCCTTCCTCTGTATCAAGCTACAGACCCATAGCATTAACAAGTTGCCTCTGCAATGTTTTCAAAAAAATGATTAACTGTCGGCTACTACACTTCCTCGAACCAAACAATTTGCTCGATCCATACCAGTGCGGCTTTCGGGAGGGTCGATCTACCAGTGACCATCTTATACGCATCGAGGCACGTATCCGTGAAGCTTTTGTCCATAAGCAGTTTTTCTTATCTGTATTCCTTGATATGGAGAAAGCTTATGATACTACGTGGCGGTTCGGGATATTGAGAGACCTCTCACACTTAGGTATACACGGAAATATGTTCAATGTTATCGAAAGTTATCTGTCAAATCGGACATTCTGTGTTCGAGTGGGCAATGTTTTATCACAGAAATTTGTACAGGAGACTGGAGTGCCGCAGGGCGGAGTGCTCAGCTGCACGCTCTTTATAGTAAAAATGAATTCTCTCCGTCTACACATACCACATAACATCTTTTATTCAACATATGTTGACGATGTGCAGATAGGATTTCAATCAAGTTCTCTTGCAATCTGTGAGCGACAGGTCCAGCTTGCTCTTAACAAGGTCTCCAAATGGGCTGATGAGAACGGGTTCAGACTGAACCCACAAAAAAGCACCTGTGTCGTTTTCTCTAGAAAAAGAGGCCTGCATCCTGATCCTGAAATTGTGTTGCATGATGAGCGTCTGCCTGTAAACAGGGAACATAAATTTCTAGGCATAATTTTAGACGCGAAATTAACTTTTATACAGCACATAAAGTATCTTAAAAACAAATGTATGAAAACAATGAATATCTTAAAGGTTCTCTCACGCACAACCTGGGGCAGTGATAGAAAATGTCTCATGAACTTGTACAAAAGCCTCATACGCACATGACTAGACTATGGAGCCATAGTTTACCAGTCGGCTACTCCAACTGCTCTAAAGATGCTAGACCCTGTCCACCACTTAGGAATTCGCCTGTCCACAGGCGCCTTTAGAACAAGCCCAGTGGAAAGCCTGTACGTTGAATCGGATGAGTGGTCACTGCATCTGCCGAGAACATATTCGTCTTTCATGTATTTTCTTAGAGTAAACGGAAACAGTCAGCACTCCGCGTATTACACCATACATGATTTGTCCAGTTGTAAACTTTTCCGCAACCAGCCCACAGTGGCACAGCCTTTCTCCTTGCGTGTTAGAGACATGGCTGAAGAAACAAGGGTTCCACTGCTTGAATGCCACCTTATGTCCCCTGCTATACGGCCCCCGCCATGGCAGTGGCAACCAATAGACTGTGATACATCTTACGTAGCTGTTACAAAGCACGCGCCTGTCGCGCACATACGAATGTACTTCCTCGAGTTACAGCACAAATACTCCTCTCCTGAATTCTTTACAGACGCATCGAAGTGTAATTCTGGCATATCTTACGCAGCGGTCGGTCCATCGTTTTCAGATGCCGGTGTTCTGCACCCTAACACAAGTATTTTCACAGCAGAGGCCTACGCGATATTGGCTGCCGTTAAACACATTAATGAATTTAATATCCCAAAGGCAGTTATATACACAGACTCTTTGAGTGTCGTAAATACTTTTAAAACTGTCAGGAAATATCAAAACCCTGTAATTCTATCTCTTTACTCAGCATTATGCTCAACCTATGAGTCCAAGCAGCATATCGTCGTATGCTGGGTGCCAGGGCGCCGAGAGATAGAGGGAAACGTGTTGGCTGACCAGCTAGCCACATCCGTCCACACGAACGCTTCCAACACTTGCACGACTGTCCCTGTAATGGACCTCAAGCCCTCAATAAGAAAAAAGCTAAGGGCTTTCTGGCAGCGCTTGTGGGATAAAGAGACAGAAAATAAATTACATGTTATCAAGCCGTATCTTGGCAACTGGCCGCCGGTATCAAAGAATTGCCACACAGAAGTAACACTTTGCAGACTCAGGATAGGGCACACATAAAGCACACACGCATACCTCTTGTCCGGTGGCGATCCACCCACATGTGATTAATGTGGTGAGCCACTTACCGTGCTTCACATCCTGCTGCAATGCACTCAATTAGACGCTAATAGGAAAAAGCATTTTCCATTACCACATCGGCAGCTAATTCCACTCCATCCTCAAATGATTATAGGTATAGAACCTCTCTTTAAACATGAATCCCTGTTTCGATTTTTAAAAGATGTACATAGTTTTCATATTATAGCCCCAGGAAATCTGTAGCACAGCCTCTAACAGAGGATTATGCTGCGGTAGGTGCAATAAAAGAAAGCACCTGCCTCCCAGCCTTTGGGCTCAAAGGCCCTCTGGAGGCATAAGTGCTATTTACATATTCTTGCATTTTAGCTCCATGATCACTTATCACGCGTACTATATCCACCGACCACTACATGTATCACTATCATAATTTTATGCTATATACTATTTGACACTTCCATGACACTGATTGATTTTAGGCCACTTTACAGCCATGTTACATCCCACCATCGCCACTCACAAATCAGCGCTTAACACAACATTATCAGTCATGGCGCTCTTTGGCCATACCTGGCCCTTGCGCCACTAAACAACACACATCCATCCATCCATGTATTTGGTACATGATAAACCTAGCTGGTCAGAAATAACTGGTAGCTCTCTGTTAACAGTGTTTTTTGTATCATGGGTGTTACATAGGGACATAACATCCCTTTAGGTATTGTTACACGATTTGAACAAGTTATCATCTACAAACTTGTTCTGCATGACACCTCAGTTATTTCAGTGGTTTCAGACCTGTTACTCACACTGCCATTATCGTTTTGTTCTCTTGGCACTTTAATACATAGTGCTGGTGTTCACAATACTATTACTAAAGATGGCATACTTAACAAAACTTTGTGTGGGCCTGCTGGTATTTAACAAACTTCAATTGAAATGTACAAAATGATCACGGGCACAGAAAGGTATACCTGCGATGGGGATGTGTGGAGTCTGAGTTGTAAATGTGCCTCATTCTAGTGTTTGTTTCACACAGTTTGCTTGGCATCATCAGCTTGCACTCTGTGGAAGTGACATTTCAACATTTTCACATGCTGTGCAGTATGGGCTGTACACGGCATTCATGGGAAGCTTCATGTATACCATCTTTGGGAGTTGCAAGGACCTTACCATTGGTCCCACAGCCATCATGTCCATCATGACTGGGGAGTACACACACGTTGGTGGGCCCACATTTGCTGTCATCCTCACATTCCTCTCGGGAGTCATCCAGATCCTCATGGGATTGCTCAACCTAGGTGAGTTTTGAGAGCTTGAAATGAATTAATTTTCCACCATTGCTTTTCCTAGGCTGTAATTTTTGTTGTCCAGATTTAAAACACTGCTTTGCAGTTGTCGGGCAAAAGCTGTCAAGCTAAATTTTCTTGGAAGTGTCGGGTTAAACCTCTCGCATCATTTTTAGGAATACCAACATGAAATTTGCAACCTGACATTTTGCACTTCAAATTTGTGCTTTAAACTTAGATCCATACCTTCTAAACCCTAGAAAAATAATACTGGCAAGTGTCGGAACACCTGAAGTATGGGTCAGTAGACCGTAAAGATTTATGGTCGCTTAGCGCAAACAAGGAAGGATGGAGGGTGACAAGGGTAGCACCAAGTCTTTGTTTCCTTCCGTGCTTCCTTGTTTTGCGCTTAATGGCTATAATTTTTTATGATCTGCTGGGCACTATCTGGGAACTGACTAGCCCAGCAACATGTGCAGTCGACCGATGCTTTAACAGTACCGCACCAGCGGTGTCTGGCCGACCGGTCAGCGCCTTCTAACTGCACGAAGCGATGGATCAGAAACAGTAGAACATGTGCACGAAGTTCGCAGGAAGCCGTTATCTCGGATAAGCTGCGGAGCTTGCACGGAGTTATTCATGCCAAAGGCTGCATCATGCTGGTGGAAAGAGCCTAGCAGATGAAACTTGTGCATCCATTGAACTTGGTGTACATCCGCTACTCTTGTTGATCTTGTCGCTTCGCGCTGTTAGAAGGTGCTGAGCGGCCAGCCAGTCGACGCTCACGCAGTACTGTTAAAGAATCACTCGACTGTACTTCTGGACCTTCAGTATAATTTACTATATAGTGCTTGATTCCACAAACCAGTTTTGGTTCGAATACACAGGCGGCAGATGTGTCATGATGTCGTAATACATTGACTCTCTTCACTCCTGCATTCGCTGTGGCTGTGACTTGTGAGTGCAGCTAGAAGACGTGTGCAGCACTTGTATCAGTAAATTTTTCTGTGTCACGACCTCACAATAATGTTGATGGTGCCAAATTGAGCGTTTGGAAACCAACTTTAGTATCAAATTAAAATACTTGTCTGATGTTTCCCAACCTTCATCAAGTGTCATCTTTTTATGTGCGAGGGTCATGTGGTACAGTCTACAGAACTTTGAAAACGTGTCAGTACATCTTTAAAACTGGCCTTGCATAGTTGTCACAATCTGTTTTGTCACAGGAAGCAGCTCTGGGAATTTAAAAGTACTGTTGCCACCTGTATTTGCATTGTTTTCAAACTTATAAAAGATGCTGCTTTTGATTAAAAAATGGCTTTATATGTTGGTTCTGACTATGTTGATCAGTACTTCCCACATTGCCTGTCTACACAGGTTTCATAGTGGAATTCATATCTGGTCCTGTGATCAGTGGTTTCACATCAGCAGCTGCCATCACTATTGCAAGCACACAACTCAAGGTAAGGCTACTTTACGATGAGTGACGAAACTTAAAGGTACTTATGACAAGTAACGAAACATTTCATGCCTAACAGCGGTACATCGTAGACCTAGTAGGATACAAATATGTTGGCACATGAAATGAGAGGTGAAAACAAGAGCTTAGTCCAAAATGAACTTCATGTTTCATGACATAGATCTGAATGCGATGTGTGACAACCTGCAACGAGATTTGCTGGCATCGGAAGAGGAAACTGAGTGTGTGCCAGCATTTTCATGTGACACGAGTGGGCGAGAACTGCGGGAAAGCTGGCATGGCAGGCACCTGCTGCTCTTGATTGTGCATGCCTCACTCTTGTGGCCAGAATATGTATCATGCGATCGTATTTTGATCATGTACTGAACATTGATGCCAGAAGATCCAGGTTTTCCAGGAATGTATTAACTGGTAAAAAGAACTCTAACTGTACAGTTGAACCTTGCAATAACGAAACTGATGGCAAACATCAAAAAAATTTGCTTTCACAAGAATTTAATTGTTGCGAAATGACAGCACAGATAGGTAATGCATTGCAGAATGAAATTTTACTGTCAAAATTTGATTAGCCTACTTCAGCAAGCTTTGCTCAAGGATAAACCACATTGCCGACAGTACAAAATGCGTCGATCAGCCGTGGCAGCATTGCTGTGGAGCAGTATTCTTGGTCAATTGCTTTCCGAGATACGATCACTTTTGCGAGATTTCGCATAACTCAGCACCAGGGGCAGAGCAACAGCGCTCCATACAAGCAGCAGCATTTCTCCAGTACACACTGTCACCTGTAGACGCCAATGTGTCCAGTGTTGAGCATGAAAGTGATTGTATGTCCTATACCCAAAGGCAATCGATTGAGATTATGGCCCCTTCGCACAAATCTATGTCTGGTGCCGAATCCGCACATGATGCCTGGAGGTTGGCACCGAAACCAGCATTCTTGAAGCAAGGGATGCTTATTCCCGGATGATTACTTAATCACGGCCCGATGCATGGCACTCCATGCTATGACCGCTATCTCAAGCGTTGTGAACAATTCCACGTCCGAGGGACGTCGATTTTCCTGTTTTCACTGCATTTTGCTCACTGAGGTGCACGTCAAGCATTGCACAAGGTGTGCAAACATAGTCATCACATGTTGGTAGCAAAATGCGTGCCGTTTCAAACGGGCAATCATCAAACCAGATGGCAGCCATGACATGCTTCCGGTGCATGCAAGTGTAATGTGGTGGTATTTTACACAGTTTTAGTGCAAAGCAATCGCATTTGAGCACATTTCGGAGTCTGTTAGCCTTGCACTAGTAAGTAATATGCAGAGTTACGTCCTGGCAAATTTCGTTGATGCAGGATTACAGTGAAGGTGGGAGATGGAAATTCAAGACGATGAGCGAAATGGGAACAAGGTAAAAGTGGGAACGAACGTTTCGACAAGCGGACTTGTCTTTTTCAAGGCGACATATGTTTTCCTTGGCGCAGTATATATAGGTAGAAATCTCCTAAAGGGGAGAGGAGGGTAAGCCAGGTGAACGAGGCAATAACCGAGAGTTTGTTAGCAGCAAGAGCATAGAATTGAAAAGAAAGGTGTGCTATTTATTGTCAGAGGAGGAATGTGGGGTAGCACTGCGTGTCAGCTGGTTGGTGTGTCACTGTAGGTACCTTCCTTTTCATGGAAAGATCCTGGATAATGAAGATTGGGGGGTGGGGAGCGGCAATGAGGGGAGGATTATCTGCTGAGGGGGGATGCTCTGCTGAAGTTCAGTGAACTATTGTCTCTCTGCAAGAGAGAATAAAAGAAGCAGCAGCAAACGGTGCTCGTGAAAAAAAACAAAACAAAAATACTGAAATGAAATAAATAAATAAAGGAAAAAAAGGAAAGAATTGAAAAAAAAAAATGAAGCACTAAGCAACCAAACTAAATGTTGTTGCCTATAGCTTGAAATTTAGCATAGCGAATAGATTCTAAAGCTCCCTTTGAAATGTTTATGCCTATTGGTTGCAATAGCTCATTGCCTGAAACAATGTACCCGCTCTGCCACTAAGCATTGTAATATGCCAACTAACGACGAGGAATTTGAAAGGTTATGCGCAATTCGAAGGGGGGCCGAAAGGAAGGCTCTACGTACTAAGAATATCAAAGACCTCAGAACTTGTCGGCGGGCACAAAGACACATACGACGTTACCTCACCAAACTGGACCGAAAAAGGTGGAGGGACTTTTGTGGGACACTGGACATACGACAACCGCTGAGCAAAATCTGGCGAGTCGTCAGAGGCATTCGCAAAGAGCCGCAACAGCTTTATCCTTTAATCACCCTCTCATTACATGAGTGCGCATCCCTGAAAGAGGTGGCAGAGCAGTACTGCAAGCTCCTTTCCAACGGGGCGCAACCTTTGCGGCAAATTTCAAGTCATCAGCCTAGTCAACCTCGAGATACCCTTCCTGACTTAGAATTACCATTCACCATCGAAGAGCTCACGGCAGCAATCGGCGATGTAAACAAGCGATCGTCACCTGGCTATGACGGCGTGAGTTATGAAGCGCTCGCAAAGCTATGCCACACATCTCGCCTACGCCTTCTGGAGTACTACAACGCCTCATGGATAACTGGGGAGGTTCCTACGGAATGGAAGCTTGCGAAAGTCATTCCTATATTGATGCCAGTGAAGCAGCCAACAAATTACGCCTCCTTCAGACCCATATCTCTGCTTAGCTGCGTAGGGAAGCTATTCAAAAAAATGATCTACAAACGACTAAATTGGTTCCTGGAAACTGCAAAAGTTTACCCGGAGGCAATGAATAGCTTCCGGCAAAATAGGTCCGCAGTCGATAATGTCATTGCCTTGGTCTCATCAATTGAAGAGGAATTGGTCTCTGGAAACATACCTACTGCATTATTTTTAGACATTAAGGCAGCATATGGTCTATCATAAAGCAATACTTGATGCTTTGGAAACCCTTGGTCTTGGAGGACGGCTTTACGCATGGATTGAAGACTATCTTCAAGGACGCCAACCTTTCATGTGTATCTCGGACGGCCGCACGGCGCTTTATGCGGTCGAGAAGGGAGTGCCACAAGCAGCTGTGTTAAGCCCGGTATTATTTCATTTAGTCCTCATCCATCTGAGAAGAAACCTGCCCCCTGGCGTCAAAATCGCACTGTATGAGGACGACATCTGCATTTAACCCCCCTGTTAACCCACCTGTATTTTAACCCCCCTACGATAATGCTGTACAGGCGATGTAGGTATACCGAATAAATAAATAAATAAATAAATAAATAAATAAATAAATAAATAAATAAATAAATTTGGAGTGCGGCGCGTTCCCGCAGAACCACCCAACAACGTCGCCAGAGAGCGCTAGCAAATATATCGGCCTACCTAAATCCAAGGGGTCTGAAATTGTCCCCCGACAAAAGCGTTGCCATGGCTTCACGCGGAGGTGTATGGAAAAATAACCACTAGTGTTGGGTGGTCGTGCCCTTCCATACGTCAAGACACAAAGGTTTCTTGGAGTGACGATCGATAGGAACCTCACATGGTCGCCCCAAGTGAAAAAACTGAGTGAGAAGATTTCCTCGGCATCGCACGTATTCTGATTTTTTAGCCGGATCACAGTGGGGCAGCAACTGTCGATCAATGGTGCTCCTCCATAAGGCCTACGTCTACAGAACACTACGATATTACCTCCCGATCCTGCACAACATGTCTCCCATAAGCAAGAGAAAACTTGAGGCAGCATGAAACAACTGCCTTCGTGTATGTCTTGGCCTTCCGAAGGGGTCGTCCCGCTCAGGAACTGTAGCAGAAGCTGGATGCCTGCCTCTGGAAGTGCTATCTTCGCAGGAGACAATTCGGATTCACCTTCGCCACATCATTAATACGAAGACTCACTTTTTAAAGGATATTTCTAGAACCCGTGCTACATCTAGCTTTGGGCAGGCCGTCGGAAGCATATCTATTTCGATTCCTGCTCAGGCGTCACAAATTATGCCACGAAACATTTCACCATGGACACTGTCCCCACTGGAAATCGTGCCGTATATACCTGGAATCAGTGCGAAAAAGCAATTGCCTCAAGCAGCGACTTATCAGATAGCTTTAGAATATATGCACAAAGAATACACAGCCGCAACGCACATTTTCACAGATGGCTCTACAACTCCACATCGCTCATCATGCGGGCTTTTTGTTCCCGCTACAGGGCAGTGATTCTCATTTCGTCTTGAGCGAGCAACATCATCTACTTCAGCAGAGCTATATGGCATTAAGGAGGCCCTTGTGTATGCACTTCGACAGCAGCCACCAAAGACATGGGTGATTTTCACAGACTCAAAAGCAGCCCTACAAAGTATGTGGAACAGTTAAGGCGCTACTTCCAACTAAATGTTTGTCGCGCCTTGCCTGTCGTACATGTGTTCTTTCGTCCGCGTCTTCGCAGCGCTCATTTCATCAAGTATGCATAACCAACTCACCCACATCAAGCTTCTGCTATGTGGAACAGGCACAAGCGTTGCAATAATCAACCAGCAGCATCTGACATTGCTTATCTTCACCACAGGGTTAAGATTGCAGGGCATTGCATAAAGTTCCAATGGATACCTGGCCATGCCGGCATTTCGGGAAATGAAAGAGCGGACGAAGCTGCCAGAAATAGACTCCAGTACCGCAAGTTCAAAAGAACATTTTTTACAAAAGCCGACACTTCAAACACGGCAAAAAAATATGCCTATCAAGAAAAAGACCACATCTTGAATCTGCCGCTTCAGCAAGATACCTTCCTGCGTTACATTAACCCAGAAATGAGACCGAAAATTCCACGACCACTTCTTCGACACTTGGAGACATTGTACCATCGTCTTCGACTGAACGTGGCATACACGAACAATTATCTGCACCGCATAGGACTTACCACTAACCCATACTGTGATAACTGTCACAACTTAGAGACAATAGAACACATATTACTAGAATGCCCTGCGTACCGCGACTGAGCACCAACTGGACATGACTTGCCACGAACCGTTAACGTTACCGAGTATCTTAGGTCCAATGCCCGACCCTTCAAAACAGCGACGGGTTTCGGATTTATTGTTCAAATACCTGACAGAAATTGGTCTGATAGGAAAGCTTTAAAAATTGCGCACTTCTTATACAAAAGCCTAAATTTACCCGCCATGTCACCTGTAAATATTAGTATCAGGTCCACTCGGACATTTCATATTTATTTTTATCCTCTTTTTCTCCCACTCTCTTCTGGAATCTTTTAATCCCATTCCCCATCCCTATACAGAGTAGCATGCCAGCGGTTATATACACGCCGGCAAAATTCTCTGTTTTTCTAATAAAGAGCCCTCTCTCTCTCTCTCTTGGTTGCAATGTATTGAACTTATGGATAAGGTATGATTTACTGTTTTTTCCTTCTCGTTCAGAATGGAAATTTGACTGTAAGACGTAGATTTTAAGTTCATCAATGTTATGACCTGGTTGGTTGAAATGCTTAGCGATGGCTTTGAGAAGCTTTTTAGCTGTGTCTATGTGATGTCCATATAATCCGACGTTCATTGATTGTCCCGTTTCACCGATACATTGTTTCTTACAGAAGAAGCATTCAAGCACATAAATCGCATCCAAACTTGCACAAATAGAGCTAGTTTTCACTCCGTGTGTATAACTATTTGCGGTGCTTTTAATTTTAATGTCACTTTGAAGGTGCCTGCAGGTCTTGCACCTGAGGTGACAAGATGCTTTTATTACGGGGGAATGGTGTTAGCTGACTTTTATGTGCACTAACATAATAATAATAATAATAATAATAATAATAATAATAATAATAATAATAATAATAATAATACTTTATTGATGACTTGAGTATAATACAATGCAAGAATCGGGCCTGCCAAAGCTGCAGTGGGGTTGAACGGCAGTGCCTGGCAGACAGCGACAGAGCCATCAGTAACACGTTATTAGTTTGTAGACAACAGTGAAAAAAAAAATTACCTGATTGACTTTCGATCATGCATTAATGTGTCTAAGAGCCTTTCTGAGATTACATTTCGTCCTCACGTCTTCTATGCTTTGGGGAAGTAAATTAAGCATTGCGGGGACATAATAGTTACGGAGTCTTCGACCGTATCTCATCTTACAGCGGTCTGTAACATAAGGATTCTTAGGTCTCAGACAACGAACAGGCACATAAGGAATTTTATACTGGGTTATCCAAAAATGCTTTAAAACAACAATTTCTAGCAGCAAAGAATTGGAATCAGGTAAAGACAAAGTTTTGAACACATCAGATTTGGGGGAGACATCATATGCAACATGCTTCAGAATACCACAAAGGACGGAATTGACCCGGTTTACCAAATGTTGAGCGCCATGACCATATGTAGATATCCCATATCGGATTACACTGTGGCATAAGGCATGTACTACAAGCATTCGGACAGACAATTGCATGTAAAATTTAATACTATACAAAACACAAGACACTGCATGAATTTTTTGACAAATATGTGCGAAATGAGAACTCCAGGATAAATCACTGTAAAAAAAACTGCCAAGGTATTTAATTGAACGAGCATATTGCACAGGGTCACAGGAACAGGGTTTGCAATATGATGCGTGCAAATATAATGGGGACGATAGGGTAACTTGCTTGACAGGGTTGTGGAAACAGATTAGTTGAGTTTTGAGCGCACTGATATCGACTTACATTATTCTGAAACCAGTCCATCACTTTCGTTGTTGCCATTTGTAAAGAGATGGCATCAGTGTAACTTTGAGCCTATGAAACAAGGACAGTGTCATCAGCATACTGATATACTTTGACATTCACAATATTAGATAAATAGTTGAAATATAAATTGCATAATAACGGACTTAAAATTGAACCTTGGGGGACGCCAGCTTTAATTTCGGTCAGATTGCTACGAAATTTTCCAATAGACACAAGTTGGTGCCTGTGAGATAAGAAGTTTTTCAGAAGCTGCAAAAACGCACCTCAAGAGCCTAGCAAAGAAAGTTTGGTTAGTAGTATACTATGGCAGACGCTGTCAAACGCTTTGCAGACGTTGAGAAACAGTGCACAAGCAATCTGATTGTGTTCAAACGCAGCGTTTAGTGTATTGGAAAAATCTTTAAGCAGCAACTGTGTGCCCCAATTCGGTACAAAGCCATACTGGCTAGGAGATAATACGCCATGCTTGTTTAAAAAGCTGCTCATTGTCTTGAGCAAATGTTTTTCCAATATCTTCCCAATGCATGAAAGGATTGAAATAGGTCGGTAGTTTTCATTATTGTTGCGAGCGCCACTTTTAAGAAGTTAAGGAGTTCAAAGGAGTAATTAAGGCCTGAAAATAGTCCCAATGCTTTCTAATACTGCGAATGTTGACGTGTACATCACGGAAGACGCAACCATTAGGATTTGCAAAGAAACTACAGACCTCGTTCAGATTAGTACACGTCTTGAAGGCATCTTTGTTCATGCTCATGCAATACTCTTGAGATCAGATGCCTTATTGATATACAGAATAGGTGCATCTTCGTCCCTCTTAGACAATATCCTGTTGTTTTTGGTCCAAACGAATTTAAAATTTTTTTCTTTGCCTTTCTGCCTTGCCAGTCGATACAGCTCCCATTGTGCACGCGAAAGATTGTCATTGAAGTAAACCCGCGGAAAGGTGCTACCATGAGTAAGCTCACGGAGGAACCCTCATGTAGTGAGCCATTCCTGTTTGGCCGAGACAGTGTGCATTTGCACAAGGATTACAGGAATGGCATTGCTCTGTGCGGGAAGTCGGTGAACGACAGAAACATCGGTCATTTTGAATTCCGAAATGTTTAGCTTGGCGGCCAGTCCTGACAGGAAGGAAGGCAAATCCTTGCTGGGATTATATGGCAGGCCATGAATCTCAATGTTGCAGTGTTGGCTGTATTGCTCTAAGTCACTAAGTTCAGAGCCAACCTTCTCAAGCAGCTCAGCCTGGGCAACAATCTTAGCGGAGAATGTATCTACTTGTGTGCCAAGCTCGCCAACTGCTATCTTGTTCACAGTTACAGTGGACGACACCGATTCATATTTAATAGCAAGGGAATCGAGCGACCCCTGTATCTGCAGAACAGTTTGTGCAGTTTTTTCTCCAGTAGCTTTGAAGGTCAGTAGTTCTTCCAGTCGACTAGCCAACATTTCGACTTTAGTCGTCAGCCGGTCCAGTTTATCGTTTACAGTCAAAAGTTGTTGTTCTAGTGCTCGGTCATCCGATTTATTACCCATTGCAGGTTGCTTGACAGCTTGCGTCTTGGATGCCGGCCAGTCGCAAGATCCCCGTTTTGCTGATGACATTTTCGAAAAAGTTGATTCAGTAACTGTCGAGCAGTTTTTACCCAGGTAAAAAGCTTCATTGCAAACAGAGCACATCAGAAACTTATCGTAGCACGGCAATGGCTCAGCACAAACGGTACAATCAGGCATTGTAGTGCAGTCGGCGGCAGAGAGCAAAATAGAAAGGAACGCGGGCAGGTGGTGGTTTGAACTCACCTGTCGACAGCAAAATAACGGATCAATACTTGGTGCAGCCTTGCTCCCGACTGTGACGGGAGTCAGCAGGAGCAGTCCTTTTGTAGACGGTAGTCAGACTTGATTGGGCTGGCCGAGACCAGTTGACCAAGGCGATGGCTGTGGCGGTGGGCGACAGAGAATGAAGCTGATGTTGGTCCTTTAGTATCTTGATGTGAAGATCGATGATCCAGGCAGCCAGCATGTGTCGATGCGTGTTCCCTGATAACTGGATCGGTTGCGTTGAATGCGTGTGCAACCGGATCGCCTGTCGACAGCAAAATAATGTATCAGTACATGGTACAGCCTTGCCGCCAACTGCCGCCGACATATCTTCAATGTTTCTGTTGCAGCGATAGGTCATTCTTGGTACCACCAGGAATGCTTTTCTCAGATGGCCTGTTACTTCATAATATTGGGGGGGTATTTTCATAGAATGTTGTTTATGTTTGGGAGGGCATTCGGATATTTTGTTATGAAGGCTGGTGGTCTCTGATTCTAGTGTAGGCTGTTTCTTATCTAATTCCGAATGCACCTCCAATCTTGACGTGACATCATAAGCTCTGTCTAGAGGAACCTTTGGATAGTTTCTTTCTGCTAGCGTTGCTTTAAGTTCATTTAGGGGGGGGGGGGATATAATCGTTGTCTTCGCTGCAGATTCTTCTTATTCGTTTTGCTTGATCAACAAAAATTTCTCGCCTGCAGTGTCACGGGGGATGACTGTTGTAGTCTGAATATTGCTGGCCATCCATAGGCTTCCAGTAAAGTGTTGTGCTCAGTTTTTCATTTTCTATGTAGACCATCATGTCGAGAAAGTCGTGCTGAGAAACTATCCGCAAGTTCCCCTCGACAGAGCTTATGATTTTGCGTCAAAATTGGAGAGGCAGTTGGAATTAGCTAAGAAACAGCCTACACCAAAATCTGAGAGACCACCAGGCTTCATAACAAAATATTCTATCCTGCAGGGCGCAGGGGCATCTACATCAGCAGGCATTTGATGTGTTGCGACACCACGTACCCGAGCACATGAGGGTTGGACCATCCCAAGTCTAACCGTGCGCGGCTTACCCGTGTCTGGGCAAAAGGCGATCCTGGGGTTGAGCTGATGCTTAGTGTCTATACCTTTAAGGCCCCTTGGCAGAGGCAACACACGCCTTTCGCCTTGGCTTCACGTAGACAGCACCTCCGGACTGACCCATCTGGGGGAAATCAGTGGTCTCCTTTTCCTACTCTCCTCTCTTATTTTTGTCTTTCTCTACCATTTAATCTTTCCTATATTCTCCTCTTTTCTGCATTACTTCCAGTTTTCTAGGCAGCGAGGGTTATGTTATATTCAGTTATAGTGGTAACGTACAGCTAGCGTTTGCAGGGCCTGTTTCACAGGTCCTGCTGCAACCCCTCGTAAGGCTCCATGGTGGGTGGCTGGCGTTTCTGCCAAAAGATGCAGGCACTTATGACTGGACTTCGCAACCAGAAACAGTATGAAAAACTGCCCAAACTAGTATCATTTGGGGACAACCAAGTAACTATAACCCCACACCGTACTATAAATACCAACCATGGCGTTGTTTCAGATGAAGATCTTCTGGAACTGACTGAAGCTGAACTCCTGGAGGGCTTCAGTTAGCAGAATGTCATCAATGTTAACAAATTAGGATGAGGCGTGACAACAAGGAAATCTAGACCAAGCACCTGATGCTTACTTTTGGCTCAAGCGTTCTGCCTGATTCCATCGAGGCCGAGTATATCAAGCTTTCTTGAGGCCATACGTGCCAAATCCCCTCCGATGTTTCAAATGCCAACGTATTGGACACAGTTCACAGAGCTGTCGAGGCCACCAACTTGTGTGAAATGCAGAGTTCATTTGCACATCTCTGAATCTTATGAAAACTATCTACACTGTGTAAACTGTGATGGGGAGCACACCGCATATGCGCAGTCATGCCCATCCTGAAAAAAAAAGAAAATAAATTGTAACAATTGAAATAAAGGTAAAATAAGTTTCAAGGAGGCACATGCAGGCGGGTATCTTACCTGCCCAAGAACACTTTTACTGATGAGATGCATCAGGGGGCAGCGACACAGCGGCTTCTGGCGGCTGTCGGGCCCCCGGCGTCTGCAGGTGGCACTGCAATGCCACCTCAGCAGAAGGGGCCTTCGACCTTCAGGCCGGTGGCCTCAATGGTCTCTTCTAATGTGTCGACACCTTCACGTCTAACACAGCCATCGCAAGAGCGCATGTCCAACGCTTCACAGGAGGCGATCGACACAATGAACAGCCAGATGATGCCGCCAGCACCCACGAAGCGGTGAGATTCTCACGATCGCTCCAAAAAAAGACAAACCTCATGTCACAGCGCCTGTAAAGGGCCTGTGAGCTAATCTTCGTCTCTTAAACACGCAGCACAAAACACATTTATCATAGTGGAGACGCAGGTACTACAATGGAATGCTAGAGGACTTCTTCATAATCTTGATGATATTAGAGAACTCCTACACAAACATAATCCAAGGTTGCTGTGTCTTCAAGAGGCACATCTGAAACCTACAAACACTAGCTTTCTTTGCAATTACACCATCCGGCTAACGCATCCGGCTGTGTAGCATTAGTTGCCGACAAGTCTGTAGCTTGTCAACATGTCGCCCTTCAGACGACCCTTGAGGCAGTGTCAGTTCAGGCAGTCCTTTTTAATGAACTGGCCACTGTGTGTTCCATATTGTCACGTGGTAGTGATGTTAAAGAACACAGTAGCCGTACTGTGAAAGACAAAACTAGCTTTTATTGGGCGAATCTGTGCCCACAAAACAGGCTACACTTAAAGCGCAACGATAGCGGCGAACACAGTCGGCGATCATCGAAAATCTGATCAGCGGGTCAAGCGCGTCGGCTTTTATAGAGCAGTCGTCGAATGTTCCAGACTAATCGTTCGGACCCGCGTGCCTTCCACAAAGTTCCACAAATTCGCGTTACGCAATAAAATCAGATAACACAAGGTTCGGCGACTACAGACAGCCGGGTAGATGCATCGATAACTTTCCAAAAACGTCGGATACATGCAGGCGCGTCCCTCGCTGTGCGATTACAGTTGTTAAGCGGCGACACGTGGTCGCCCGATAAAGATAAGTACACGTGTCAATACCCCCCTCTTAAAAAGCATTGACCCGATGCTGCAAACAAACGAAGGTAATAAACAAAAGCACTCATAGCAAAGAAAAGAACAAAAATGGCGAAGTTTGTCAGCGTCCGTAAAAGGGTTTAAGGCGCACCATGTGGACCACTTCAGATCGTGCGCGGCGCCGCTGTGAATGCCATCTGGCACGACCTCATAGTCCAGAGCGCCAATACGTCGGATGACCTTGTAGGGTCCGAAATAGCGTCGAAGTAGTTTTCACTGAGTCCTCGTCGGCGTATTGGGGTCCAGACCCAAACACGGTCGCCAGGTTGGTACTCGACGAAGCGTCGTCGGAGGTTGTAGTGTCGGCTGTCGGTCCTCTGCTGGCTCTTGATTCGCAGGCGGGCGAGCTGTCGGGCTTCTTCGGCGCGCTGGAGATAGCTAGCGACGTCAACATTCTCTTCGTCAGTTACGTGCGGCAGCATGGTGTCGAGCGTCGTCGTCGGGTTCCTGCCGTAAACCAGCTTAAACGGCGAGATCTGTGTCGTTTCTTGCACCGCCGTGTTGTACGCAAAGGTTACGTTACGGCAGGACCGCGTCCCACGTCTTGTGTTCAACGTCGATGTACATTGCTAGCATGTCGGCGAGGGTCTTGTTCAGGCGCTCCGTGAGACCATTCGTCTGCGGATGGTAGGCAGTTGTCCTCCTGTGGCATGTCTGGCTGTACTGCAGAATGGCTTGGGTGAGCTCTGCTGTAAAAGCCGTTCCTCTGTCGGTGATGAGGACTTCTGGGGCACCATGTCACAGCAGGATGTTCTCCACGAAAAATTTCGCCACTTCGGCTGCGCTGCCTTTTGGTAGAGCTTTAGTTTCAGCAAAACGGGTGAGATAGTCCGTCGCCACGACGATCCACTTATTCCCGGATGTTGATATCGGAAACGGCCCCAACAAATCCATCCCAATCTGCTGGAATGGTCGGCGAGGAGGTTCGATTGGCTGTAGTAATCCTGCTGGCCTTGTCGGTGGTGTCTTGCATCGTTGACAGTCTCGGCATGTCTTGACGTAACGGGCGACGTCGGCGGTCAAACGCGGCCAGTAATTCCTTTCCTATATTCTCGACAGCGTCCGGGAGAATCCGAGGTGCCCAGCGGTTGGATCGTCGTGTAGGGCGTGCAGAATTTCTAGACGCAGCGCTGACGGTACAACAAGAAGGTAGCCGGCGCGAACTGGTAAGAAGTTCTTCTTCACGAGCAGGTTGTTTTTTAGCGTGAACGAAGACAATGCGTGCTTAAATGACCTAGGGACAACGTCGGTGTTCCCTTCCAAATACTCGATGAGGCCTTTTAGCTCCGGGTCGGCTCGTTGCTGTTTAGTGAAGTCTTCCACTCTTATTATCCCAAGGAAGGCATCGTCGTCCTCGTCGTCTTGCGGCGGGGAATGGATGGGGGCGCGCAATAAGCAGTCGGCGTCGGTGTGATTTCTTCCGTATTTGTATATTACCGTGACGTCATATTCTTGTAGTCTGAGGCTCCACCGCGCCAGCCGTCCTGAAGGGTCCTTTAAGTTAGCTAGCCAACACAATGCGTGATGGTCACTGACGACTTTGAATGGCCTGCCATAAAGGTAAGGGCGGAATTTAGCTGTAGCCCAAATGATGGCGAGGCATTCCTTTTCAGTCGTAGAATAGTTGCTTTCCGCTTTTGACAGCGACCAGCTAGCATACGATATCACCCTTTCAAGTCCTTCTTTCCTCTGGACTAGGACGGCACCGAGGCCTAGGCTACTGGCGTCAGTGTGGATTTCGGTATCGGCGACCTCGTCGAAGTGTGCAAGTACCGGCGGCGACTGCATGCGTCGTTTGAGTTCAAATGCCTTGGCCTGCGGCGTTTCCCACTTGAACGCGACATCACATTTGGTTAGACGTGTTAGCGGCTCCGCGATGCGTGAAAAGTCTTTGACAAAGCGCCTATAGTTGGCACACATGCCAAGGAATCTGCGCACTGCCTTCTTGTCGGTTGGCTGCGGGAACTTTGCGATGGCAGCTGTCTTCTGTGGGTCGGGGCGTACTCCTGATTTGCTGATCACGTGGCCTAGGAACAAAAGCTCATCGTAAGCGAAGTGGCACTTTTCCGGCTTCAGAGTGAGCCCTGATGACTTGATGGCTTCTAACACTGTCGCAAGCCGCCTAAGGTGATCGTCGAAATTTCCGGCGAATACAACGACGTCATCCAGGTAGACAAGGCACGTCTGCCACTTCAGTCCGGCTAACACCGTGTCCATGACGCGCTGAAACGTTGCAGGCGCCGAGCACAGTCCGAATGGCATGACCTTGAACTCGTAGAGGCCGTCTGGCATGAAGAAGGCAGTCTTTTCACGATCTCTCTCGTCGACTCCTATTTGCCAGTAGCCAGACTTGAGGTCCATCGACGAGAAGTATTTAGCGTTGCAGAGCCGATCCAATGCGTCGTCTATCCGTGGAAGGGGGTACACATCCTTCTTCGTGATCTTGTTCAGTCGACGATAATCGACGCAGAAGCGTAGGGTTCCGCGCTTTTTCTTTACCAGGACTACAAGAGAGGCCCACGGGCTTTTCGACGGCTGGATGATGTCGTCGCACAGCATTTCGTTGACTTGTTGCCTAATGGCTTCACGTTCTCGCGTCGAAACTCGGTAAGGGCTCTGGCGGAGTGGTCGAGCGCTCTCTTCGGTTATTATGCGACGCTTTGCAACTGGTGTTTGTCTAATCCTCGATGACGTCGAAAAGCAGTCTTTGTATCGTCGGAGAAGACTTCTGATCTGTTGCTGCTTACTCATAGGAAGACTTGGATTCACGTCGAAGTCTGGTTTGGGGACAATGCTCATTGGGGTAGATGCGGCTGAATCCAAGAGGACAAAGGCATGGCTGGTTTCCAGAATTTCCTCGATGTACGCGATCGTCGTGCCCTTGTTGATGTGCTTGAACTCCTGGCTGAAGTTGGTTAGCATAACTTCCACTTGCCCTCCGTGGAGTCGAGCGATCCCTCTTGCGACGCAAATTTCACGGTCGAGCAGTAGATGTTGGTCGCCCTCGATGACGCCTTCTACGTCAGCGGGTGTTTCAGTGCCGACGGAAATAATAATGCTGGAGGGCGGCGGGATGCTCACTTGATCTTCGAGCACACTCAAGGCGTGGCGACTACGATAGCTCTCCGGTGGTATCGCTTGATCTTGTGACAGCGTTATTGATTTCGACTTCAGGTCGATGACTGCACCATGTTGATTCAGGAAGTCCATGCCGAGAATGACGTCTCATGAACACTGTTGGAGGACAACGAAGGTGGCAGGGTAAGTCCGGTCATGAACGGTAATTCTTGCCGTGCAGATTCCAGTCGGCGTAATGAGGTGTCTTCCAGCGGTCCGAATTTGGGGGCCCTCCCATGCAGTCTTAACCTTCTTCAACGGGGCGGCGATGTGTCCACTCATTATGGAGTAATCGGCCCCTGTGTCGACTAAGGCAGTGACTGCGTGGCCGTCGAGAAGTACGTCGAGGTCGGTGGTTCTTTGTCTGGCGTTGCAGTTGGGTCTTGGCGTCGGATAACGGCTGCGTCGCGTTGAACTGAAGCTGGAACGTCGCGTCGTCAAGTCGTCTTTCATCGGTGTAGTCTTGGCTTTCTGATTTCGACGGTGGCGTGTCGTTATGTCGTCGAGGTAGTTTCTTCGGTGTCTTCGGCGGCGGCGGAGGCTGATTGGCTAGGGCCACTCGTCTTCTCCTTGCTCATACAGCTGCATCCAATCAACACCGGCCAAAATGGACAGTCCACTAGGTGGACTCTTACAGACAACACCCCCTCCCCCCCCACATGAAGCAATTAACAGCAGATAAGACATGCATGAAGCCACGCATAAAAGAGATGCGAAAACATGACACGCGGGACAGCTGGCGCAAGGATTTACCCGGCCACATAAAACCAACAATTTCAGTTCTTGCAAACTTGCAAGCTTCAGTAGCTTTAACATACAACACAATGCACTCGTGCAGTTGCGCTGTCTAACAGCAAACAATATAAGTAGCAAGCGGCATTCAGAAATTTAGCGAAATGCCTTTAAACCGCATGCTGCACTGTGCACGAACTGAACAAAACATGGGCAGGCCGTGATAAACTTCGTCGCTTACATGTGCAAACATGATCGAGTGAAAAAAATACTGACACAACAAAAGGAAGAGATGAGAACAAGCAATTTCCAGCCGAACTGCAGTGATCCAACGCTACCATTGCTCCTGCTGATGAGGATTTGCGGGGAATGATTAGAACCGTATCGCCAGCACGTTTTTGCCAGTATTTCAGCACCCCACGTGCACCCCTTCTTCAGCACCCCTTCTTGAACATTCCTTGAAATTTTGGCCACCCTACACATGACAAGGGTGTCACTTATTTTGCTCTGAAAACATGAATAAGACAAAGAAACATGATTAACGACGCAGACAACTATGGCACGCAATTGGCTCCTTTGCCGAGTGCACTGCATAAGGCTGCCACCAGGGGTGCGTTCATCGGCGCGCACTACGCGCATACTTCGACGTGCCTGCCGTCGTTCGCTCTCTTTAGACATGTGCAGAATGATCCCCAACCTGCTCACTGCTTTGAATGGCTGTCTGCGACCATCAGTGAAGCAGCATGGACACCTTTTTTCTCTGCACCATACATTGTGGGCTGGCGCAGTTGACGTGACGAACGCGCAGATGGAGCAAGAGCCATCTCGACATTGGGCATGTTGCACCGCGTTGGCCGCGTCGTTACATTTGCTGCACTAGTGCGTGGAACTACAGACATGGTTGTTCTTGCCAACATGACATAGTGTGTGCTCGCACGTGTTCATGCTACGTCGGACTTTATATGCACCTTAACCAAGTGATTTTCCCAGACTTTCATTGGTTCTTATTTTGTATAATGCGAATTTTAACAACGTTAGTGCAAAAAAAAGTCAGCCAGTATCATTCCCGCGTAATAAAAGCATGTTGTCACTCCAGGTTCAAAACCTGCAGGCACCTTCAAGGTGACATAAAAATTAAAAGCACCACAAATAGTTATCCACAAAAAGTGAAAAACTAGCTTTAGTTGCACTAGTTATGATGTGATTTATATGCTTCAATATTCCTTCTGTAAAAAACAACATATTGGTGAAATGGGGCATTCAATGAATGTCATGTTAAATGGACATTGTGCAGACACAGCTAAAAAGCTTTCCAAAGCCGCTGCCAATCATTTCAGCCAACCAGGTCTTAACTTTTATGAACTCTACGAGCTCCTTAGGCTCCTTAGGCTCCTAAGGAGCCTAAGGAGCTCCTTTACTCCTTTGGCGCGCCAAGCGCCTAAGGAGCGGCGAGGCTCCCTTGAACGCTCCAGAAAGGGCAAGACCCCGATTACACAGCCTCGAAAAAGCTCTGTAATCTAATCTCTGAAATATCTGTAATTAATAGTTCTGTTTCTGTACACACAGCACCTATTTACTGCCAACATGGGTACACAGATAATTCAATGGAACGTCAGAGGTCTTCTTAGAAACCTTGATGATGTGCAGGAACTCATCCAAAAACACAATCCAAAAGTGCTGTGTTTACAGGAAACACACTTAAGAAACAAACACACAAACTTTCTCCGACAGTATATAACTTTTCGCAAAGATCGCGATGATGCCGTTGCATCATCGGGCGATGTTGCCATTGTCACTTATAGAAGTATATCGTGTCAACCTTTACAGCTACAAACGCCCCTTGAAGCAATGGCGGTTCGAGTTGTTCTGCTAAACAAACTTATCACTATTTGTTCGCTTTATATACCCCCACATTACGAATTAAGCAAACATGAATTTCAGTCCTTCATAGATGAATTGCCAGAACCTTATGTTGTTCTTGGCGATTTCAATGCGCGCAGCTGCCTGTGGGGTGACCCTCATATAGACGCGCGAGGTCGCCTTGTTGAACAGTCCCTTTTTTCTTCTGGTGCGTGCCTTCTGAATAAGAAGGAGCCCACATATTACTGTCCTGCAGACAGAACCTTTTCTTTTATTGATCTCAGCATAGTGTCCCCGTCTATACTGCCTGAACTTGAATGGGAAGTTACAAACAATCCTTACGAGAGCGACCTCTTCCCCATACTGTTGAGAACACTTAAAGAAAACGAATATCCACCACAGGCTCTTAGGTGGAAAATTGACACAGCTGATTGGGAGAAATTCCGAACCCTCACTAGTATATCATGGGATGACATGTCCTCGTTAGGAATTGATGCTGCTGTGGAGTATTTTACAGCCTTCATAATAGATGCTGCGTTTAAATGCATAAGTGAAGTAAGTGGCTCAGCATGCAGATGGCGTGTCCCTTGGTGGAACGATGAATGTAGAATCGCTCGTAGGAAACAGAACAAAGCGTGGGGGTTGCTAGACGCTACTCCCACTGCTGAGAATCTTGTCAACATTAAAAAAATAAAGTCCCAAGGCAGGAGAACCCGCCGACAGGCCAGAAGAGAAAGTTGGCAGAAGTTTTATCGAGTATTAACTCGTTCACAGATGAGGCCAAAGTCTGGAATAGGGTAAATAGAATTAGAGGGTGACAAACATATTCACTCCCTCTAGTAAATACACAGGGCGATACACTGCAAGATCAGGCAGACTCACTTGGGGAGCACTTTGAGAGCGTGTCAAGTTCAAATCATTATTTGCAGTCCTTTCTGAAATATAAACAAATGGAAGAATGCAATCCACTCATAAGAAAATGTCGACAGAATGAACTGTGTAACTGTCCTTTTAGTGCTGCCGAGTTGAGAGCTGCCTTGAGCGCATGCAAGAGCTCTGCACCGGGATCTGATAGAATCATGTATGAAATGCTCAAAAACTTAGTGATACGCAATTTACACTACTCGCACTTTTCAACACCATCTGGGATGCAGGGTACCTTAAAACCGCATGGAAGGAAGCCATTGTGGTCCCTGTTTTGAAACAAGGCAAAGATTCTTCCTCAGTGACAAGTTACCGCCCGATAGCCCTCACAAGTTGCATTTGTAAGGGGTTTGAAAAAATGATAAATCGGCGACTCATTCATTTCCTTGAACAGAGCAAAATGCTTGATCTTTATCAGTGCGGCTTCCGAGAAAGGCGCTCCACAACCGATCATCTCATACGTGTTGAAGGAAATATCTGGGACGCATTTATACATAAACAGTTCTTCTTATCGATATTTCTGGATATGGAAAAGGCGTGTGACACAACGTGGCGTTATGGAATCTTAAGAGACCTGCTAGAAATGGGCATCCATGGTAATATGCTAAACCTAATAGAAAGCTATCTGTGCAATCGTACCTTCGGGTAAAAGTCGGCAATGTACTTTCACATCCTTTTACACAAGAAACGGGTGTACCCAAAGGAGGCATGCTCAGGTGCACGCTCTTTATCGTGAAGATGAACACGCTTCGTGCTTCATTACGACTGGCCACCTTTTACTCTGTCTACGTGGACGACATTCAAATAGCTTTCAAATCTTGTAACCTCGCAGTCTGTGAGAGACCGGTACAGCATGGCCTGAACAAAGTGTCAATGTGGGCAGACAAAAACGGATTTAAGATCAATCCTAACAAAAGTTCTTGTGTTCTTTTTACAAGAAAGAGACGCCTGATCCCAGATCCTTGCTTAGAACTATGTGGACAACTGATACCTGTAAACAAAGAACACAAATTTCTAGGTGGTATACTTGACTATAGACTCACTTTCGTCCTCCGCATTAAACATCTTAAAGAAAAATGTCTGAAAACAATGAACCTAATGAAACTTCTATCCCAGACTACATGGGGTAGTGACAGGAAGTGCCTAATGAATCTCTATAAGAGCCTGATTCGTTCACTAGACTAATGTGCCGTGATTTATCACCCTGCCACTCCGAGCACGCTAAAGATGCTAGACCCAGTCCACCATCTAGGAATCCGACTGGCCACTGGCGCTTTCAGAACAAATCCCATACAAAGTTTATATGTAGAATCAAATGAATGGTCACTTCATCTGCAGAGAACATACATCAGCCAAACATATTTTCTGAAAGTCCACTCTAATCCTCAACATCTGTGTTTTAATACCATTAACGAGATGACATATGCTACACTCTTTCGTAATCGTCCCTCCGTAAGACAGCCTTTCTCGCTGCGTGTGAGGGAGCTTAGTCATGAAATGCATGTTCCACTCCTTGAGCTACGCCTAATGCATCCAGCCAAGCTGCTACCTCCTTGGGAGTGGCAGCTGATACAATGCGATATATCTTTCATGAAAGTTACTAAACATGCTCCAGAGATTGAAATCCAAATGCATTTCCGGGAACTCCAGCACAAACACTCCTGCGTGGAGTTCTACACAGACGCATCGAAGACACACAATGGGGTGTCCTTACGCAGCCATCGGTCCATCCTTCTCGGAATCCGACATACTGTATCCGGAAACTAGTATCTTCACGGCTGAGGCCTACGCACTGCTGTCGGCCGTAAAGCATGTAAATAAATAAAAACTCCAGAAATCAGTTATATATACGGACTCCCTTAGTGTTGTGAAGGCCTTGATGTCTTTCTGTAACCACAAAAATCCGGTAATTAATGAACTCTACTCCGTACTGTGTAAAGCATATATATCTAACCAACATGTGATTATATGCTGGGTGCCTGGACATAGGGGCATCGAGGTTAACATTCTAGCGGACCAGATGGCCACATCGATTTCATTGCATGCAGTTAATCCTACTGCTTCGGTCCCTGTCACAGACCTGAAGCCTTTCTTAAGGAGGAAACTGCGAAACCACTGGCAACGTATGTGGGACACAGAAGTAAATAACAAACTGCACGTGATAAAGCCACAGTTAGGTTCTTGGCCCTCCGTAACAAAATCACGGCGAACAGATGTCTTATTCTGTCGCCTCAGAATAGGACACACATTTGGCACGCATAACTTTTTACTCACTGAAAATGATCCTCCAACCTGCGGTAGATGCTTAGGAGAGGCTGACCGTCCTCCACGTCCTCCTGGAGTGTCGGGCAGTCGAATCTGAGAGAAGGAAACATTTTTCCCTAGCATACCGGCAGCACATCCCCCTACATCCTGTAATGCTACTCGGCCCAGAACCGCTATTTAACACCAACGCAATCCTAAGTTTTCTGAAAGATGTTGTGTTACATGTTGTAAGCCCCACATGTTCGTAGCGGGTCCTCTCTTCAGAGGATGCTGCTGTGATAGCTCTTTCGTATAGCACATGCCTCTAGGCCCTTGTGTTTCAAGGGCTCTTGCAAGGCAGAAGTGCTCCAAGTAATTCTACCATCTCATATATTTTCTATTTTGCATCATTCTTCTACGATGGATTTTAATGTTCATAGTATTCGTCATTAGTCATCGCCATAACTTTATAGCACATAGATTTTACGCACTTTACAGCGACTATTTTTAGGCCCCTTTACAGCCAAGTCGCATCTTCACAGAACTCATCATTCCACCGTGAAATCACTAACACTGTCTTGGCGCTCTTTGGCCATATCTGGCCCTTGTGCCACTAAACCACACACATTCATTCAAGCTTAACAAGCGTAGGAAGAGGCAATTGTCACGGGACACAGTATATATTCCTGAATTTTTCACGCGTGCACCCGCCCCCTCTTGTCACAGTAGGAGCACCGCTATGCCTAATAATTGTACTGACAGACATTCAGAGCTTTTTCAGACAAGCCCGTTTCGATTTTAGTCCTTAAGAGCAGTAAAAGACATGCATTTATTTTTTCGGACTGCCTGATTTTTCGCAAGTTTTCGCAGCCCCTAGGGGGTCCGAAAAATTGGACGTTGACTGTAAACTGACCAAAAGTATGCTTCAAATGGTCTGTAGTGCGAACGCACGACAAAAGGAGCATGAGAACAGAAAGGACCGACGCATTGAGGAATGAACGGGGAATTAAGTATGCGAGCGCTTCTTTGAAGAAGCCTGAGCTCAAAAAACTCTTGGCTGACACCGAGATGCAGGTGTCCCTCATGCAAACCAAAATAAACTTTTTAAGCAGTGAAACACAACACTGAGGCATCGTGCGCAGGCTGAGAGTATGTCAGGACAGTTGAGGTTGACTTACGAGCTGTTGAGAGAGGCTCTCAATTGTGACAAAATTCGGGCCTCATACCACTGAGCTTGCTATCAGTTGGTATAAATAGCTCATTTTCGAAAATATTTGCTTCTGTATGCATCTCCTTTTTATTTGTATTTGAGAATGTCAGACTCAATTTGCAATTTCTTTCGAAGACATTTTATTTGCTGTGCGTTTTACTAACCCCTCCCTTCTATTCTTTTTTTGAATAACATAAACACTACTCCTTAGTATTCAAATTGGATTAAGTCGGTTCTCTTAAAAAAAATTTTCATACGCTTACTAAAGAGTGACAGCATTGGGCGACATAGTTCCAGCCCATCTTGACATAAAACATAGCTCTGCATCACTCAGGGAATTTCACAAAGGCACTCAGGGAAAACCTGGAAAACTCAGGGAATTTGGAAATGTAAACTTGGTAGACACCCTGTGCCTCACATTGCACCTCCAACGCTGACTAGCACATCTTTCTTTGCGATTCTACACCCTTGCCACTAACTGTGTAGCTGGACCGACCTAAATTAATCGTGTTTGCTGTCGCCTGGAGGTACTCAGATGTTTTGCATTCTACCTAATTCCATAATTAGCTCTAATTTAATAATCAACTTCTCAAACATTATATTTCGATGAAAAATGTCAATGAGAAAATTGTAAAGCAACATGAAAAACTCCCGATACAGCTTTTTGTTGGCCAATACATGCTACATAAGTCTTTTTCCGAGCAGGAAAGAAACCTGCGAATACACGCAAAGTGCCTCAAGAGGCATATCACGCGACAATTTTGCATGCATTTGCGGGCTTCTTTCATGCTCAGAAAAACACTTTTATGTAGCACTTACCGTATTTACATGATTGTAAGTCGACCCCTTTTTTAATATTTGAAAGTCTGAAGTTGGGGGGTCGACTTACAATCGAAACCAAAACATGGCCCCGCCAAAAAAAGCAATACAAGCAAGAGCTACAACGTAGTTACAATTTTATGTTTGCTCTATGGCCCTACCCGTATCTAGCGCCACTGTTCCCATTTGCGGCGGCACCCTCACAACGGCGGCGCTTGCGGGGAGTATCGGTAGTTCATAGAAGAGCAGACACCGCTCGTGGGTTTCTCTTTCTCTGTTTAAAGGCTAGACGCGTTCCACTTGAGTGCCGGCTACGTGCTACATCTCTGCTTCCCCAGTCGTCATGAGTGCTGCAGGCCCACTAATCGCTCGGCACTCGTTCACAGCAGCGTTCAAGGGGGCTGCCATCCTTTACGCCGAAGAAACAAATCACTGCGCAGCGGGCCGCAATTTCGATGTTTCTAAACGGGTGGTGCGAGAGTGGCGACTGCAGTGAAGCGAAATTTTCACCCTGTGACGGCAAGTGACAAATTTCCCACGTGCCGAAGTCTGGACGCTTTCCGGAGCTGTACGCTAAGCTTGCGGCGTACGTTGCTGAAATGCGTGATCGGTCCCTGCCATTGAAGTGCGACGTGATCATGAAACAAGCCCGGACCTTCGCCTTAATTTTAAGGTTCTGCTCCGCCGCGAGTACAACGAGTAGCTGGCGGCAGAAGACTGCGAAATTACGCCAACCGGACCTGTCAAAAGAGCCTCCGTGATGGCTGCGTGTGGTTGGGTGCATTTGGCTTGGGCTGCTGTTCTGCAAGATGTCTTGGTGCGGTCGTTTGCCAAATTTGAAATTTCGCTGGACCACGACGCGCTGTGGGACCGCAGCAACGATGACGATGGCAGCACTAGCGAAGACGAGTAGTCGAATGACCATGTCAGCTACTAATAAATTTTCGTTATCGAATGCGACCTCGGGTATGCTCTCTTATTTCTTTTTTCGGTCAAGCGATATGGGGGGGTCGACTTACATTCGAGTCGACTTACAATCGCGTAAATACGGTATTGAGCTACAGAAAGCTGTATCAGAAGTTTTTTATGTCACTCTAGAATTTTCTCATTGACTTTCATGTAATTATAACATTTGAAAGGTTCATCAATTCAGACTAATTATCTAATTGGGCAGAATGAAAAAGAAATAATTTGGGTTTTTCAAAGCGACAACAAACAACATTATTTTGGTTCTATCAAGCTATGTGGCATTTTCATATATTTAAACTCTGGCTAAAGTTAGCTGGGACACCCTGTATATACTGTGGTGCGAAAAACATATGTCACCTTGAAAAAGACAAGTCCATTTGTTGAAACTTTGGCTTCTGCTTTTACCTTGTTCTCATTTTGCTCATAATCTTAATGCGGGATTGTCATACAGTGACATTTTGTTAAGAGGTTCGCAGGGGATAGGAAAATATTTCGTTGTCATGGGCTTTTATTACTGTGCGTTTCGACAGTATTTGCTCTTAATCTTTCTTTAAATGTGTAAGCATTCTTGTGCCTATCCAATGAGAAATTTGTCTGTCACGTAAGACAATGAATGTCATATACCCCCTTAAAAGAAAGCTTTAGCTTGGGCCCAACTCTGATGCCGCCTATTCAAATACTACTTGTAAAATGCAGAAACACTTTTCTGAGATGACCACTAGGCTGATTTTAATGAAATTTGTTGCATTTGAGAGAGAATGTTAAGATTCTAGTGATTGTTGGAAGCAGAATTTTCATTTAGGGCCCAAATTTTTTAGGAGGAACTTTCAGAAATGCAGCGGTGGGGTGCAGCGGTAGCGTATAGGTAGAATACCCGCCTCGCGTGCAAAAGGTCCGTTGTTCGAATCCCGGTGCCGCGCAATTTTCCACCGGATTAAAAAAAAATCCGCGTGTTGATAAAATTGCATAAACAGGCCTGGAGTGTGGCCTGATCCCGGTGACCAGAACCGGTAACACACTCCCTCACCAGAGCAGGATTGGCCACCCTGGTGCAGTACTAGGCCACAACCTCCTATATAAACACAACAATCAAACTCTGGCCCTCAGTCCCCAGCAGCTGCGAAGCAACTGACCACGGCGGCAGTCAGACCTGCGACGCAGCAGAGGGTGCTGAGAATCCCTGGCTCCGGACAGGCCGCCATTGGAATATAACCTGGCAACGTTTAATGCTAGAACGTTATCTAGTGAGGCGAGTCTAGCAGTGCTATTGGAGGAATTAGAGGGCAGTAAATGGGATATAATAGGGCTCAGTGAAGTTAGGAGGCCAAAAGAAGCATATACAGTGCTAAAAACCGGGCACGTCCTGTGCTACCGGGGCTTAGCGGAGAGACGAAAACTAGGAGTCGGATTCCTGATTAATAAGAATATAGCAGGTAACATACAGGAATTCTATAGCATTAACAAGAGAGTGACAGGTCTTGTTTTGAAACTTAATAAGAGGTACAAAATGAAGGTTGTACAGGTCTACGCCCCTACATCCAGTCATGATGACCAGGAAGTCGAAAACTTCTATGAAGACGGGGAATCGGTGATGGGTTAAGTCAAAACAAAATACATTATACTGATGGGCGACTTCAATGCCAAGGTAGGCAAGAAGCAGGCTGGAGACAAGGCAGTGGGGAATATGGCATAGGCACTAGGAATAGCAGGGGAGAGTTATTAGTAGAGCTTGTGGAACAGAATAATATGCGGATAATGAATACCCTCTTTCCCAAGCGGGATAGCTGAAAGTGGACGTGGAGGAGCCCGAACGGCGAGACTAGAAATGAAATAGACTTCATACTCTGCGCTAACCCTGGCATCATACAAGATGTGGCCGTGCTCAGCAAGGTGCGCTGTAGTGACCATAGGATGGTATGAACTAAAATTAGCCTAGACTAGAGGAGGGAACGGAAGAAACTGGTAGAGAAGAAGCCGATAAATGAGTTAGCGGTAAGAGGGAAAATAGAGGAATTCCAGATCAAGCTACAGAACAGGTATTCGGCTTTAACTCAGAAAGAGGACCTTAGTGTTAGAGCAATGAATGACAATCTTGTGGGCATCATTAAGGAGTGTGCAATAGAAGTCGGTGGTAACTCCATTAGACAGGATACCAGTAAGCTATTGCAGGAGACGAAAGATCTGATCAAGAAACACCAATGTATGAAAGCCTCTAACCCTACAGCTAGAATAGAACTGGCAGAACTTTCCAAGTTAATCAACAATCGTAAGACAGCGGACATAAGGAAGTATAATATGGATAGAATTGAACATGCTCTCAGGAACGGAGGAAGCCTAACAGCAGTGAAGAAGAAACTAGAAATTGGCAAGAATCAGATGTATGCGTTAAGAAACAAAGCCGGCAACATCATTACTAATATGGATGAGATAGTTCAAGTGGCTGAGGAGTTCTATAGGGATTTATACAGTACCTGTGGCAACCACGACGATAATGGAAGAGAGAATAGTCTTGAGGAATTCGAAATCCCACAGGTAACGCCGGAAGAAGTAAAGAAAGCCTTGGGAACTATGCAAAGGGGGAAGGCAGCTGGGGAGGATCAGGTAACAGCAGATTTGTTGAAGGATGGTGGGCAGATTGTTCTAGAGAAACTGGCCACCCTGTATACGCAATGCCTCATGACTTCGAGCGTACCGGAATCCTGGAAAAACGCTAACCAAATCCTAATCCATAAGAAAGGGGACGCCAAAGACTTGAAAAATTATAGACCGATCAGCTTACTGTCCGTTGCCTACAAAGTATATACTAAGGTAATTGCAAATAGAATCAGGAACACCTTAGACTTCCGTCAACCAAAGAACCAGGCAGGATTCCGTAAAGGCTACTCAACAATAGACCATATTCACACTATCAATCAGGTGATAGAAAAATGTGCGGAATATAACCAACCTTTATATATAGCTTTCATTGATTACGAGAAAGCATTTGATTCAGTCGAAACCTCAGCAGTCATGGAGGCATTGCGGAATCAGGGTGTAGACAAACCACATGTAAAAATACTGAAAGATATCTATAGCGGCTCCACAGCCACCGTAGTCCTCCATAAAGAAAGCAACAAAATCCCAATAAAGAAAGGCGTCAGGCAGGGAGATACGATCTCTCCAATGCTATTCACAGCGTGTTTACAGGAAGTATTCAGAGACCTGGATTGGGAAGAATTGGGGATAAGAGTTAATGGAGAATACCTTAGTGACTTGCGATTCGTGGATGATATTGCCTTGCTTAGTAACTCAGGGAACCAACTGCAATGCATGCTCACTGACCTGGAGAGGCAAAGCCGAAGGGTGGGTCTAAAATTAATCTACAGAAAACTAAAGTAATGTTTAACAGTCTCGGAAGAGATCAGCAGTTTACGATAGGTAGTGAGACACTGGAAGTGGTAAGGGAGTACATCTACTTAGGACAGATAGTGACTGCAGATCCGGATCATGAGACTGAAATAATCAGAAGAATAAGAATGGGCTGGGGTGCGTTTGGCAGGCATTCTCAGATCATGAACAGCAGGTTGCCATTATCCCTCAAGAGAAAAGTTTATAACAGCTGTATCTTACCAGTACTCACGTACGGGGCAGAAGCCTCGAGGCTTACGAAAAGGGTTCTACTTAAATTGAGGACGACGTAACGAGCTATGGAAAGAAGAATGATAGGTGTAACATTAAGGGATAAGAAAAGAGCAGATTGGGTGACAAACGGGAGTTAATGACAAACAAACGCGAGTTAATGATATCTTAGTTGAAATCAAGAAAAAGAAATGGGCATGGGCAGGACACGTAATGAGGAGGGAAGATAACCGATGGTCATTAAGAGTTACGGAATGGATTCCAAGGGAAGGGAAGCGTAGCAGAGGGCTGCAGAAAGTTAGGTGGACGGATGAGATTAAGAAGTTTTCAGGGACAACATGGCCACAATTAGTACATCACCGGGGTAGTTGGAGAAGTATGGGAGAGGCCTTTGCCCTGCAGTGGGCGTAACCAGGCTGATGATGATGATGATGATGATGATGATGATGATTCAAAAATTGGTAAGGTTGAAAAAAAAATGGAAGCATGAAGTTTACAAACTTGTAGTTCTGCACTAAGAACAGATATCGCAGTTCTGTAAACTGCATCCATTAGAGCATCCAAAGTGGACAAATTTGATTTATCAATTTACATCTTGCATGAATTTGTTACATTGTTTGCAAGGGTTTTGCAGTAGTCCTATTCGCATATCCGTGGTCTATCTGAGCCATATAAAAAAATAAATCTTGTCCACTATAGATGTACTACTAGATCCAATTTACAGAATTTTGGTATTGTTTTCGTTGCTGAGTTAGAGTTGTAAACTTCATAGTTTAATTTTTGGAAATTTTGCAATTTTCAACAATTTTTATTAAAAAATTGACTCCCTAAATGAAAAATTTGTTACCAAGCACCGCTAGATCTTGACTTTCTTTTTTAAATACAACCCACATCAAATTTAGTACAGTGGTTGCCGAGAAAAGCAACTTTCCTTTCCGATGTATTTAGATTGGACCCCTCGAGCTATAGCTTTCTTTTAAGCAATGGCCGCAAGCTCCTAAAAAGAATAGGGCATAACACAGACGGAATAGAGGATCGGGCTGCTAGCATCCCAGACAGCGTTCGCCAGACACTGGAGATTAGTCCTCTACCGAGAAACATGGACCCGAATCTCCACGCCATCGGAACGCAGGCACGAGCAGATTTCGTGGAACGAAACCTAGCTGCACTAGAAAAAACAGTATACACAGATGCGGCCATATACCCATGGGACCGCAATACTAGAATCTTTAGAGTCGCAGCAGCAGTGGTAAACCACATGGGAGAACCAATTAGCTGCGCGACCCTGAGAAACTGCACGGTAACGAAGGGGGAGGAAGTTGCCGTAGCTCTAGCGGCGGCTGAAGGTTACCGCAGGAACAAATCTCTAATAATTCTAACTGACTCCAAAGCAACATGCAGGAACTACACACAAGGCAGAGTTAGTAAGGAAGCACTGAGAATCCTCCTCAAAACAGAGCCTCCTAACAAAAAGATAAAACATAGGATCTTCTGGATACCGGCACACACCGGGATAGAGGGCAACTCAAGGGTGGACCGCCTAGCTCGCGAACTCACGCACCGAGTAGGGCAGTCAGAAACCCTAGAGGCCCCCTTAACGGTGGAGCCGACGTATGCAGAAATACTTAACCACTACAGAGGAAGGAGACTTAAATACCTCCCACCCGACACATCGCTCACACAACAGGAGGCAGTAAGCTGGCGAAGACTGCAAGCAGGTACGTTCTTCAACCTGCACACATTACACAAAATGTTCCCTACCGAGTACAGGGATACATGTCCGTGGTGCGGAACAACCCCCACGTTATACCACATCACGTGGGAATACAAGCATAATTTTGCATTCCATAAAGTAAATAACCCAAGTGCGGAACAAAGGGAGGGTCTGCTCACCAGCAGCGAGCTCGCAGCCCAACGGGCAATTGTGCAGCACGCCTGCGAGGCAGCAAGACTCAGCGGTGCCCTGGAATAGGGGCGCCGACCTTGTGAAGCGGCCAGGACTCGAAACATGAAGACACCGGCCCACCGCCAATCTCTCTGAGATATAGAGAAATAAAGTTTTTCCATTCCATTCCAAGCAATGTCTCATACCCCTGTAAGCAAGCAAAAAATGCAATGGCTCATACCCACGTAAGGCATAGACTACAAGCCCTCAGCAAAGTGAAGCAAACGGTGCATAGATTCATTTATATCACCCATACAACATGCAGAACATCAAACGTTTCAATAAAGAACAAGCTCAAAACAAGCATGTGAACCATCAATAAAGCATTAGATACCCCCCTCAGCAAATGTAATAGTAGTTTTGCAAGAGCTTCGATAAATTAACATAAAATCACCTTAATAAACACCAAAGGTCATGGGCTCGATTCCCACCCAACGTGAAGGGCTCAAGTGCCTTAACTATGTCCTAATTACTTGTGGCTATCTAACTTCACCTTAATTAACACCAATGGTTGTGGGTTCAAGTAGCATAATGAACTGTCTTAATTAAACATGACTTATCATGTTTGCTAGCGAACATGATCAGCGAACGACCGATGAGGGTTGATAAGGTTTGGGTCAAGTTCTGTAACATGGATAATGGCATCGGGCTGCATGGAGATGAGCAAGTGGCACAATGCTTACGCATACTTAGACAGCTATCAGAGGAGCTTCTGCATGAACTTTTGTGTTCTTTATCGGACCCATTGGCTACGGGAAATCGTACTAAATGGAATCATATTGTCACGCGCTAAGGCAAGAATGAGCAGCAGGATCAGCAGCCAGACACGAAAATGTCAGACACAAGGAGGACGGTTCACCAGCCGGCGCAAGATCCTTGACTTCGTCGTCTTCAATCACCATTTTTGCTGGGCACGCAGCGTTGGCTCAAACACCAGGTGGCATTATTCCCCCTCCCAACGGAGCATCGACTCGATGCTCAAACACAAAACGTACATGGAAAGTACACAAATTAGGTAAGACAAAAAAGTGCGGGGGGGGGGGGGGGGTGAACGCGCTAGCACACATACGGAAATGCACACGGAAAAATGTGTTCTGTGGTCGGGAACAAAGAAAAAAAACCGCTTCACAGTTCTTTGGAGGAAGACGCGACGACAGCGAAAAAAAAAGGTTGTTTCACTAGTACACTTCACCGTGTAAAATACGGCTTGAGGCGGACCACATGTACAGTCTCTGCGTGTGGTAAACAGCGCTTGGACGATGGCAGGTCTCCATCTGGGATCACTTCATAGTTCACGTCGCTTACACGCCTTAGTACTGTGTATGGTCCGAAGTACTTGCTCAGGAGTTTCTCGCTGAGGCCTCGCCGTCTAATGGGTGTCCAAACCCAAACTTGGTCACCAGGCTCATAGGTCACTTGTCTATGGTGGAGATTGTACCTTATTGCATCGGTACACTGCTGCCGTCTTATGTGCACGCGGGCCAGTTGACGCGCTTCCTCGGCGCGCTGAATGTACTCCTCGACGTCAGGAGCTAACTGGTCGAGCTGGTCGGTATCTTCATATGGCATCATGGCGTCTAGCATAGTTTGGACATCTCGACCATAAACGAGGCGGAATGGCGGGAAGCGTGTAGTTTCCTGCGTGGCAGTGTTGTACGCAAACGTAACGTACGGTAGGATTTCGTCCCACGTCTTGTGCTGCACATCCACGTACATAGCGAGCATGTCTGCCAGTGTTTTGTTTAGTCTTTCTGTCAAGCCGTTAGTCTGAGGGTGGTATGCAGTGGCCTTTCGATGACTCGTGTAGCTCAGCTTGAAGATGTCATCCATAAGCTTCGCCGTAAATGCCGTCCCTCGGTCAGTGATGATGAATGACGGTGCGCCGTGCCGAAGCACAATGTGATGCATAAAAAACTGGGCAACTTCAGATGCTGTCCCGCGTGGTAGTGCCTTCGTCTCAGCGTAACGCGTCAAGTAGTCACTTGCGACAATGATCCACTTATTGCCGGAGGAAGACAAGGGAAATGGTCCAAGAAGGTCCATTCCAACTTGATCAAACGGCGTACGCGGAGGGTCGATGGGTTGTAGAAGGCCTGCAGGCTTGCAGGGTGGTGACTTGCGGCGCTGGCATTCACGGCATCCTTTCACGTAGCGTTTGACGCAAGCAGTCAGTCTAGGCCAGTAGTACAGTTGCCGTACCCTCTCCAGAGTCCTTGAGTAGCCCAAGTGGCCAGATGTCGGCTCGTCGTGGCAGGCTAATCGTCGTGGCAGGCTCGTCGTGGCAGCTCGCGCAGGGGTTGTCTGTTCTCTTCAGGAAGCATCGGACTAATGTCGACGTTGCGTAGAGGTGCGTCAGCAGTGCCGATTGCCTCGGAAACAAAACACTCAGTGACATCGGCAATCGGGTCGGCGTAGGCAATGACAGTACCGGGGAAAAGGTGCCGGTGTTCGTAGCTGAAGTTGGTGACAAGAACCTCACAGTGGCCATCGTGGAGATCGACAAGGCTTCTTGCTACGCAAACACCATGAGAAAGCAGGAGAGACCGATTGCTTTCTACGACTGCTTCACCGTGTATGAGCTTGTCACATGCCACTTGAACCACGACACTTGCACACGGTGGTAACATGACAGCGTCATCGATGACACGAAGAGATGCTCGAGGGTGGATGGTGTTGGTCGTCGCTGTGGCACTTTTTGTCGAGAAAGTGACGAGGCATTGTCGAATGTTGATTATAGCGCCGTGCTCCCTGAGAAAGTCCATGCCAATGATTAGGTCTCGAGAACACTGAGGGAGAACACTCAAACTGGCAACAAACGTAGAGCCGCGAATCTGTATTCGTGCCGTGCACATGCCGAGTGGTGTGACGATGTGCCCGCCAGCTGTACGAACTGGCATTTGATTCCAAGGCGTGGTCACTTTCTTCAGAAGGGTGGCCAGTTTTTCGCTGATTATAGAATAATCCGCTCCAGTGTCCACTAAAGCACTCAATTCACGACCGTCAAGCAGTACAGGAATGTCCAAGGAAATTCTTTTTCTGTAATCAGCAGGTACTGTCGTCGTCGATGTATCGTCGGTCCGCGTACGCGTCAGTGGGGGTCCTTGAGCACGTCCAGACTGAGCGGCCTCGCCCCCAAAGGTCGCTGTGGTTAGTTTTCCCGTCGTGGGCTGGGCGACCGACCCTGCACCACGCTTGCATACGTACGGCGAGTCGGAGAAAACCGCCGCGGCGAAGGGGAGCGTGACTGGTGTCGAGCTGATGGAGATCCGCGCTGCTGGGCAACGTATTCTTCGATTTCAGGAGGACGCTGGCCGAACCTAGGTCGCGGCGAGTTCGCTGAGAATCCGCGTAGTCCGAGCTCTCGATAGGAGCACTGTCGGTAGACATGCCCAGCTTCGCCACAGTGAAAGCAAAGGGGACGGCGATCAGGTGCCCGCCACACGTCTGATTTCCTCGGGGCCTGTCGGTGGTCCTGGTAATGCGAGGCAGCTTGAACGTGCTCGAGCATGGCCGGGCGCGCGGCGCGAAGCGGGGAGGGAGGTGGGGCAGGTTGCCTCAAAGCTTGCGAATATGACATGTGTGGGCTGTCATGTCTTAGCGGTCGAGCTTCTGTATTGAAGGGTGGTTCTTTTAGCGCATGCTGAACTTGGTCACGGAGAACGCTGGACAAGGAGCTGAGCGTCGGCTGTGAAGGTACCAACAGTTTCTGGAGTTCTTCGCGGATCACGGAACGAATGAGCTCTCGAAAGAAATCGACGTGACCCCCGAGAGCTCCGAAGAAGTCGGTAGGTGAGGCAGTGTTCACTTGACGGTCGTATGATGGTGTCCGCTGGCGAAGAGTCTGCTCCATGGTGATGGCCTCGGAAAGAAACTCTGACACAGTCTTGGGAGGACTGCGCACGAGACCGCCGAACAGCTGTTCTTTAACTCCGCGCATCAGGTACCGCACCTTCTTTTCTTCCGACATGCTGGGGTCGGCTCGTCGAAAGAGACGCGTCATGTCCTCGACGTACATTGCGACACTCTCGTTCGGCATTTGGATACGGGACTGTAGATCACGCTCAGTTCGCTCTCGGCGATCAGGGCTCGCATATGTCTCAAGAATCCGCCTTTTGAATTCTGCCCATGAAGTTAAGGCATCTGCACGGTTCTCGTACCATACACGTGCGCCATCGTTAAGGCTGAAATAGACATTTTTCAGCTTGTCTGCGTCATCCCACTTGTTGAACGCGGCAACACGTTCATAGTGCAACAGCCAATCTTCAACGTCCTCATGTATGGCGCCGTGAAAGGGATTCGGCGTTCGCGGATTGAGTAGCATACAGTGAAACGGCGTTGTGCCTTCCATACCGGTTGCGGTGGTCGCAGCTGCCATTTTCTCTGGGAGGAGTCCAAACTCAGGGGCTTGTCCACGGATCCTTCTGCTGGCGCGGTGTACAGGCGTAACCACCGGTACGGGGCTGGAGCTCCTGCTGCCCGGAGGGGTTTGGTGCATAGATTAGATTACCCCGCACCTCCACCAGTTTGTCACGCGCTAAGGCAAGAATGAGCAGCAGGATCAGCAGCCAGACACGAAAATGTCAGACACAAGGAGGACGGTTCACCAGCCGGCGCAAGATCCTTGACTTCGTCGTCTTCAATCACCGTTTTTGCTGGGCACGCAGCGTTGGCTCAAACACCAGGTGGTAATATCAACAAGGTTCTATTGTATTTACTTCTCATTTGCTCTTCCTGCTCAGGGTTGCTACACTGTCAACAGAATAAACAATACTTACCCATAAAAACAGCGCAGTTAGAGCAAAGAATGACAGAAAGCTGAGCTAGTTGGTAAGAATTCATTATGCAAAAGGTGAGGCGTGCAGACAGGACAACACAGGATAACACGAACGCAGCGTTCGTGTTGCCCACTTCTCTTCTCTTGTGTCCTGTCTGCACGCCTCACTTTTTTGCATAGTTAGAGCAAAGGCGTAGCTAGCATTCAGTATGAACGAAAGGAGGTGCTCAATTCCACTATTTATAATGAGCCAATCTTTTTTATTCTTGCTTAAATCAGCACGCATTTAAATGTCTGCTGCTAGTTGGTCAATAGATACCCAGATAGTTTTTGACATTCCTGCTTCCATTGTTGCCATAATAGTCTTCATGAATTATGTACCGTTGTATGTAGGGGTGTGAGAAGCCACCTAGCCCCATGCTTCCATGAATGCTGCTGTTAAGAGACATTGAAAAATGTGCTGTTTTAAGTAGATCTTGATTCATCTCTAGTTAATGTATATTAGAGAAAAAAAAATACAGTCACTTTGCATTAATTCAAGCTACTGGTTACTGTACTGCAGTATTTGTTTGAATTGTGCAAAAGTGAATAAAATTTGGCCTCAAAGACAATTTTGAGGCTCAATTTTGTGCTGAGTACAAGAGTGTGAAATCGGTCACTGCTAGCTTCTATTATGCAGAAGGCCAAGATAGCATTAATTAAGGATGCACATTTGAGGTAACAGAGCCAAATAAGTGTAACTTCGTCTGTGGCCCCAACATTTACTGGCATTTGTCAACAGCATAACAATGTGAACTTGAAATACTTACACATTTTGGTTTATATATTATTACAAGGGGCTTTTAATTACCCACTTCTGGCTTTATAGTTCTGCCTCGTGAACCCGAATGGTTTGAAGTTACTGAAAGTCTTGCTAGAATAGAACAGTTTCAAATGTTTAAAACACATTGAAAGCATAATGGCCCAAGTGAAACTTGGAGATGTGTTTGGGGTAGCAAGAACATTGAATTTTTCAAGCTTTAATTGTCACAAATTGATTATAGTGCTTTCTGGAAGCATGCACATAAACATTCTATTGATGGCCGAGTGATCGTTTTAGGTTATCTAGGCCAGACACCTAGATAGCTTTTTAAAGAAAAGGAGTGGGGCATTTTGTTTTACCCAGGCTGCTTACTCAGGGATCACAACATAAATGTTGCCCTAAATGTAGCATATGTTTTGTCTGGGTTGTGTGCTTTGTCTATGCAAAAGAAGGAACACTACCGGGGATACACAGGCCACACACTGCTACCTACTTTCAGCTTTTGCAAATCTTGCAAGGTATAACAGCCCAGCATTAATCAGTGTTCTACTTGTTTTTTTTTTCTGTTGTTTAATTTGGGTTGTAGTACAGTATGGTTCACTGTTAAGCACAGTCAGTACTCTGTCAGCGATTATTGCTGAGATATCACATAAAGATCTACAGGGAAATTTTTTATGTGCAAACACACATCCCATTGATTGTATCAGCCACTTATTTCAGATAAAGCATAAGAAATGTTCTGTTTACATATTGGCTTTATTACTGCATAGGTGTATCCTTAGCACTGGACCATACTGTATTTCAAAAATTGATAAGCAAAGGAAATGGCTTGATGCTGGGAAATTTGATGCCAAGTGTCATACCAAATATTTATGATTTAGTTCTTTGTTTATGTGCTCTCTTTCTTTATTTCTTCATTTCAGTCTCTATTTGGAATGAAGTTTGAGGCTGAGGAGTTTCTCGACACCATGTACCAGTTCTTCACGCACCTTTACACCATGAGGTGAATGCCAGCCGGTAGCTTTATTTGCAGACTGCTCAATTTCTTGTCGCATTTGTCATCATGTATGTATGCAGTGGTGTGTACAAAACATGAGTAAACATTTCTTTTTATTTTAGGTTGGCAGATTCCTTGCTGGGTGTCACGTGTGTCATTCTGCTGCTCCTCATCAGGGTGAGTACACTGCTCACATATATTTGTCAAACATGATGCTCAGTTGTTCAGATTAGAATTGAATAGGGGTACACAAATAATAGTCAATTTTGTTTGCATATTGAGCTATCTTTGTTGTTTGATTTGTATTTGTTAATAGAATTTACTATTCAAAGTTGTTAAATATTTGTTTTGTTCGAATAATGTAAGGGACAACAACAGGTGTTGAAATACAGATGAATATGGAGTTTTCATCTATATGATTCTTCTGCAGGAGAGCCATGGTTACTACCCAGACAAACCAGTTCCTGAGCAAATGCACAATAGCTACCAATTGTTATATGAGCATGTCTGCCCTTGCTATCTCAATTTAGGCTAGGCATTTTATTATATTTGACCAATCTCGTCATGCTTAGATTCTCTTAAGGTGGGGCATTTTACTTAGCTCCTTCATCAAGCACAGCACTCCACTATGTGAATCTGGTGATGTGCTGTTTGTTTGTTTCCTTACTGTCATAGTCATTGGTGCACCAGGTATTTTTTTGTTGTTTCTCATCTACAAACCTTTTACTTTACCCTACAACAGTTATTTATGGCATTATATACCTATATGTACAAGATCACACAACGTAAATGTTTTCTTTCTTTTTTGTCAACCGGAACCTTTATAATTTTTTTACCCAAATGATGTAGCACCAAGACACAATTATACGGAAGGGACACACAACACGTCACAGCCACTACTAACAACTTTATTTGAAAGACAGTTAGAGGAATATATATACTGTTCCCAACATGCAGGTGCACCTACCACTACCAAGGGCAATTATCAGGGCTGGCAAGATCACTTGATATATCTAAAGAAAGCAAGCTCCACGTTGTACAAAACAACAGAAGTCTGGCTTATGCAAGTGCTATGGTTCATTGCACTAAAGCGCGTATGGTTCATTGAGTGTGTTTTTTATTGCAGTAACCCACAAGCAAGATATTCCTTTGAGAGTCATTGTAAGTGAGCGCAACACATGGCAAATTCAAGTTAGTAGGTTTTTGTTAAAGAGCCAGAAACAACTTTACCTTCACAATCCTTTTCTCGTAGTAAACTCCAATGACATCAGCAAATTCTTCCAGCAAAACCAGAACATGGTTATGCATTCTCTGTTAACATTGAAGGCTTGTTGTATTCTATGCCTCATGACGTGTTGTTTACTGCGGTTTGGAAGTGTGTTGAACTGAACGAGGATATTCCTTTTAAAGATACTATTGGTATGCGTGTGGACAACGTTTTAGTTTTACTTAAGACCTACCTCAAGAGTACCTTTATTTCATTTGACAACCGGTTGCGTTTTTAAAAGGACATATGATTAGTATCATGTGTAACACCTTTACTGTGCGGCGTATTCTTGTCGGATATAGACAAAACGCTTGACAAAAGTCTGCACAGTTCAGATGTTCTTAAAGTTTTTGGATACATTGATGATATTTTAGTTGTGATGGACCAGGGTAGTATTTTTAACTATTTTCATGTTTAAAAGATTTTAGATGATGTGAAAATTCACGCGAAAGGCCTGTCATTCACATTTGAACTCGCCATAGACAATACACTCTGGTTCTTGGATTTAAGCCTTATGTTCTCAAAGGATCATGTATGCTGGTGCTATTCACCATGAGCAAGAACGGAACTACTTCCTTATGACTCCACGCATTCTAAGCTTCTAAAAAGACCTATAGCTTCATCCTCCTCGGGGTCAGCACTCAAGATGTCCTGTGAATGCAGGATGCAGGACACTTTTAACACACAGTTCATTAGGCTTTCAAAAGCTGGCTACCCTCATTCGGTCCCAACATCTGTGGCTGAATCCCTGCAAAAGAAGCTAAAAGCAGGCACTCCAGAGCATGAGGCAACAGCCAGTGAGCGGATCGGTCTAAAGCTGTAAGTTGTGCCATTTGTGCATAAGATGAGCCACAGTTTGAAAAAAAGTGGCGAATAGGTATGGAGTGCCTGTCATGTTCTCCGCTCCAAATAGGCTGGCCCAACTGTGGCCCCACATAATGGGCAGCTAAATGTTAGGCTGCCAAGGGAAACATGTAAAGCCGTACTTGCGTTTCGCCACCGGGGTGGTTTATAAAATTCCTCTGTCTTGTGGAAAGTCTTATATAGGACAAACAGGCTGCTGTGTCAATGACCAAATAAGGGAGCATGCTAATAACCTGAAGAAATTCTTCCCTGCACATCTTTTCAGTGCACTGTAAAGCCTGCACTAGTAAGCCGGTATTTCATGATGTGAAGATCCTGGGCAGAAGCAAAAATAAAACGGCGCGTGATTTATTAGAAGCATTAAAAATGTAGTGCTTGCGTAAGCCAGACTTCTGCTGTTTTGTATTACACGGAGCTTACTTTCTTTAGATCTGACAAGTGGTCTTGCCAGCCCTGATAATCGCCCTCGGTAATGGTAGGTGCACATGCGTGTTGGGAACAGTATATACACTCTTCTAGCTGTCTTTCAAATAAAATTGTTAGTAGCACCTGTGACGTGTTCTGTGTCCCTTCTGTGCAATTGTTTTCGCGCTGCATTATGACGGTAAGCAAACGCCAACTAGCACAATAAGTCCTTCTACTTTATAATTTATTTTGTTTAGGAAGTGAAAGCAATCAGTATTCAATTTGATATTCAAAAATATATAGCTTTTTTTTTTCACGAATATTCGCATTTCGTTTGATTAGAAAATCTTTCTATCCAGAGACCCCTATAATTCAGTTAAAAAGATTGCTCAGTACCTAGTTAGGGAAGAGGAAGTGGGACAAGGCTAGTAATGGGCTCACTTTAAGAACCTTGCATACGGTGTGTACAGAGTGCATTCATAGCTTTACTCTTAAGGCTGGGTGGTCCAGTCTTCTAAGACTGTTGCCATCTTGGTCCAATCTTGTGCAATTTTCTAGTTTAAGTTTTTGTTGTGGGAGCAGGAACTGAAAAATAACATCCGTGCCTGAGACATGAACAATTTATTTTTCTGGCAATCCATTTTCTTTTTGTTTTTTTCTTCCTCCGAAATGAGTCAAAAAGGTTCTACTTTAATAAACAATCATGGCCAGAAAAGCAAGCCTCGTGTCAAATGTAGCACCTCGAAAATCACGTCGTAAGATAAAAGATATTCATGGGGACATATATAAATTTTAAAATTTGTTTTTTATCTGCTTGTGCAGCATTTCAAGGATATGAAGTTCAGCCCAGATTCTAGGCTTCCACCACGGGCACAAAAGGTCATTGAGGGCATCTGGTGGACTTTTGCGACAGGTAACTTGTCTCAAGCCTGCACTGACATATATACATAGCGAGATTCTGGTGTTTGCTATTTCATATAGCCCCTATTGGTCTAATTATAACCAGGACCCTGCACTATGGCATCTTTTATAGTTCAGGTTTAGAGTTTATCAGCTCATTAATCCCTGCACTGTTGACCTTAAATTAACCATGAAATTTAGTATATGAACAAAACAATGGGTTCACGAGAAGGAGACTTGAAGCGATCAGCAGGGGATAAAAATTAAACCCTCAGCCTGAAGCCAGCATCTCAACTAGGAATCTTGTCCTCATCAGGTCAACAACAAGTATGAGCATTGTGTTTCAGCAGTTTGTATGGCTGCTCGATATGATGAACACAAATATAACGAATTGCTAAATATAATGAAGTAAGTCTAAAATGTTTCCCACTGATATCAGCAGGTTACAAATACACTCATAATGAATATTGGAATGACAAAGTTATGGTGTAGTTTCATATCGGATGAAATTTCGCTGAAACGAGTTTTGACTGTAAAATGGCTGCAGCCCATCGCACACTCGTCCTTAAAGCGAGGTTTTAGCAGGGAGGAAGGAAAATGTTTGATATGATGAACACAAATATAACAAATTGCCAAATATAATGAAGTAAGTCTAAAATGTTTCCCACTGATATCGGCAAGTTACAGATACACTCATAATGAATGTTGGATATAACAAAGATACGATGTAGTTTCATATCGGATGCAATTTCACTGAAGCAAGTTTTGACTGTGAAATGGCTGCAGGAAGGAAAAAGTTAGGAGGGAGCATCGCGTAACTTGGTTGAAGCCAAACTTGCAGTCTCAAACGTGATCGCACGTCAAAGTGCACGGTTGGTTTCAGTGTTCCCACTCAGCAGGCAGAGCGACGGCAGTGCAGCTGAACAAGTGTGAACCGAATAAAATCTACTGGCATAGCTGCTGGTAAGCAGATGTCTCAGTAAGTCTCAATTCTTGCTCCGTGAGCTCTACACAAGAGGTCACGTATTGGGCCACCACTGAGCAAAGGGCTGGCTGTGTGCTCTCTCCTAACTTTTTCCTTTCTCCATGGGTTTTAGTAAGACAGAGTGCATCGTCAGAGCATGGCCAGTGCCGTATGCTGTAGTCGCATCTGGTAGCACTGTCATGACATTGGTGGTGTTATTTATTGGGTCCAACAGTGTGTGGATTTGCCGCCTTAAAGCAGTTGTGACTTTGCAAATTGATCATCTTGAACTCAATACAGTCAAACACCTTTATAATGAAGTACTTGGGACCTCTGAGATTCTTCGTTATACAGGTCAGTTCATTGAAGAGAGTGCACGGCGTACATAGGGCTCATATTAGAGCAGGCTAATCACATTCAACGAGATATAATCTTTATTTAACATTAATTTGTAGGTAATGGAGTGACGCATTCATTCACACTACATAGTAATATATATTTTAACACTCGCATGGTGAACACATGGCGGTCGGGGAACAAACGGCACACCAAGCACGTGCAACTTCATCATCCTCTTCTTCCTTTAAGGCAACACACCAAAAAGAAGTAGATGCTACAGGGCCCTCCCCCTAGTGAAGTAGCCGCGGGGCTGATGAGGGGTGCGAAAGGAATAAATGAAGGTTGTATCTGTAGCAAAATGCACTCTAGGGTGACAATACGTACGTTCAAAGGCGTTTGCAGTGGTATGTGTGCTTATCGATTCGTTATCTAAATGAGTTTAAAAATTGTGGGGTTTCAGAGACAGAGACAGAGAAATCATTTAAAGCAAAAAACAATGCTGCAAAGCAATCGTGGCGCTGTCTCATGTGCAGGGAAAATGTTTCTCGCAGAAGTAGCAAAGAAGGCAATGATCCTGATCTTGACGTCAGGCATGCTCTTGCCTCTATCCTCGAGAAACTTGATCATTTGCCAGAATTAACAAAAAAAGTGGCAGAAATGGAAGAGTCTGTGCAACATATGTCCAAAAAGTTTGATGAATTTGAAAGACATGTTTCCCGCCAGGACACTGAGATCAAGGCGCTGAAGAAGAAAGTAGTGGAACTAGAAGCAAACGACGACATGACCCAAGTAGTGCAAACACAGCTGCAACAAGATGTTAACGACCTTGAGTACCGAAGCAGGAAACTTAACTTGGAGATACACGGCATTGCGGTTGCTCCCAACGAAAATCTACTTTCCTTATTAAACGCTATTGCCCCGAAGCTTGAAGTCCCGCTCTTAACGGCAGAAGACATTCAAACAATACACAGATTGCCTGCTTGACAGGGTAGGACGCCGGGAATAATCGCACGTTTCGCCAGACAGACAACAAGAGACTCATGGCTGAAAGCTAAGAACAAAGCCAAAAATGGTGAACCGCGCATCATCATCCAGGAAAACATGACTCGATATAACAGAGACTTGCTTTGAACTGCCAAAGAAAGGGCAAAAGATAGCGGTTATCGTTTTGTCTGGCATACGAATGGGAAGATCCTCATCCGCAAAGATGAAGGAATGAATGTAATTCATATCAAAGGAGCAAACGACCTGGACGATCTTAAATAAGTATTACGTAAGCACAGTACGTAAAGAAAGAAAAAATGATACAGTGTCCGTATCACCTTCCAAATGACCTGAACCGCATTGCTTCGTCTTTTTCATCTGCATCCATTAAAGCGGTACTTATCAATGCACGATCAGTGAAAAATAAAGCAGAATTGCTAGAAGAAGCCTTCAGTGAATTTCAATTTAAGTTCTCTGTGATAATGTTGAGTGAAACATGGAGCACTAGCGCAGATAATGTCTATAGAATGGCAAATTATAGAACATACTACCTTAACAGACCTGTTGGTCGTGGCGGGGGAGTAGCACTACTGCTGGATGCGAATGAAAATTGTGAAATTTTCAGCCCATTCAGTACAATTACACCGGATTATGAGATAATGTCATTGTGTTTGGGTAAATTTCTTTACTCTGCCTGTTACCGCCCACCAAGCGGAAATGTAGCTTCTTGCTTTTTTTTTTAAATTCTACGACAATTTTTTGTGTTATGTAGCAGACGGTGGTTACACGCTTATTGCTGGAGGTGATTTCAACATCGATTTGAGCAGTGATAATCATTGTACTAGAGAATTTAAGATGTTATTGGCTTCGAATGGTTTTATGAATGTGCTCGAAGCACCTACTAGAATAACAGTTGAAAGTCAGTCTACTTTAGATTTGTTCATCACTAACTTCTCCCATCCTAAATTCGAGACTGGTGCTTTATCATGCCCTATCAGCGACCATCTACCAGTGTTCTTGTGCATGGAGACGGTAATCCAAACACTAAAACAGCCAAAAGGTATTACATACCAACGTATAACCAATGTTACTCTTGATAATTTTCGGGATGCTGTTAAGCAAGCTGATTTTACGCATATTGCTTGCCTTAATAATGCCAATGAAGTCTATGATAAGTTTATTGATCTCTTTAAAGAGCTATGCCACTCCTACTTTCCCTCTAAAACATGTAAGCAATCTCGAAAAATTCGCAAACCGTGGATCACCCGTGAGTTGCGGAATGAAATTAAGTATAAAAATAAGCTATACAGAAGGTTTATAATGACACGTGCGGCAGAAGATCTGCATTTATTTAAACAGTTTCGAAATAGGTTAACAAAGACACTACGATCAGCTCGAACGGAATGTTACTCCACATATCTAGACGTGAAGAAGGGCCGCCATGATGTGATTTGGACCCGTCTAAACTCACTGCTACATCGTAATCAGTCACAAAACCATGTGCATAATTTAAATATTGGTGGTAAAGAGCTAACGGGAACTGAACTCGCAAACGCCTTCAATAATTATTTTACAAATAGAAAAACTAATGGGTTGTTGTCGGAAATATTTGAGTACATAAACTTTCATAATGATAATACAATATTTTTAGATCCTGTGACAACACATGAAATACTAACTGTTATACTCAGCCTAAAAAATAGTAGATGCCAAGATATTGACGACATTCAGATAAAGCCTGTAAAATATGTTGCAGATATCATAGCGCCAACCATCACACATATTTTTAACCTTTGTTTAGCTACATCGATATTTCCAGAACAAATGCAGAATGCAAAAGTAACTTTTTTTTTAAAAAAGGGAGATAGAAACGACTTCGACAATTATAGACCTGTGTCCGTACTACCTGTCTTCTCCAAAGCACTAGAGAAAATTTTGCACTCTAGATTTACTAAATTTATAGATAAATACAATTTGCTAACACCATGTGAATTCGGATTCCAAAAAAACAAATCTACTGAACTGGTGCTCTTAGAACAAAAAGAGTACATTCTGTCACAATTTGAAAACAGATCTTTTGTGATTGGAATGTTCGTCGACTTCTCAAAAGTGTTTGATCTTGTGAACCATGAATTACTTCTAGAGAAACTATGGTACTACGGAATCCGAGGACAGGCTGCAAAACTAATAAAATCTTACTTGTCTAAAAGGCAACAAACGGTTAACATACATAATGCATATTCAAAAGTAAAACCTGTTTATTCTGGTGTCCCACAAGGCAGTATATTAGGACCACTACTTTTCAACATTTACCTTAATGACATTGTAAACATTAACCCATATGCCAGATTCATAATATACGCAGATGATACAAGCATTTTTTTCTCCGGAAATGACATTCACGAACTCATACAATCGTGCAACACGACGATGATTTTGCTGGAGAAATGGTCCCAATCTAATCATATGCGTGTTAATGAGGGCAAGACAAAAGCAGTAATCTTCAGGACGAAAAATAAACTGGTTCCTCCTCACAAAAGTATCCTATTTAACTCCAAACAAGCAGAAATAGTTGACCATTTTTAATGTCTTGGTGTAGTATTTTCTTCAACTATGTCATGGACAGCACATGTGGACCAAGTTGTCAAGCAATTAGCTAGAATAACTGGCGCAATTGGCTGCATTAGATACATTCATCCTAAACCAATTAAACTGCTTCTCTACAACTCATTATTTTGTTCTCACATTAACTATTGCGAGCTGGTATGAAGCACTGCAACACCGTCCTGCCTACAGAAAATTTATATTTTGCAAAAAAAGTTTCTTCGCAATGTCTTTAATGCAAATTACGGAACAACTGCCAAACACTTTTTTCTTGAAAGTGGTATAATCAAAATTTTAATTTGTATCAGTATCGGCTCAGCGTTCGTCTTAAAATAGAAACAAGAAATAACATAAGTAACATTCGGCACCTAGCCAACTTACAAGAAAATAAAAAAAGTTACCCTTTCAGACACGCCGAAAACTGGTTGGTGCCAACAGCACGCATCAATACCGGGAAAGAGCGCCTTCAACACACACTTCCTTCCCTACTCAACGCATACGAATCTGCTAACATCAACTTGTTTATACCTGTACCCAACGAGATATACGTGCCATATGCAATTCATATGCACACGAATGTGCCACTGAATAATCATTACGTATAGTTAAGGCTTAATATAGGATGTTTTCTTTGTTCTATATTTATTGTGTCCATTATTCTTTGTCATTTGTGCTGTTATTTGATGTTATTTGACAATTATGTTAAAGTGTAATCCTGTTTGTGATGAAGCAACTTGGTTTCTGCACATGTAAGGGCAGATAAGATTTTGTTTAGTCTTTGTATGTTCTTGGTGTGTTGTTTTTTTTTCTTTATCATGAAGCCATCATGTCTGCGATGCGATTGCCTGTCGCTGCTGCTTTGTATTCCGGGGCTGCGGCCGAGTCAAGCTGTTTACGACAGCTTCAACTACAGCTCCCCCTGTCTGTATTTTTTTGAGGCAGAAATAAAATTATTATTATTATTATAAAACCACTTTCCAATTATGGGGCACACCGTAGTGGGGGATCCCGGTAATTTGGACCACCTGGGGTGTTTCGCATTTTGCCCCAATCGAAATGCGGCCGCCATGGCCGGGATTCGATCCCGTGACCTCGTGCTTAGCAGCCAAACACTATAGCCACTATAGCAACCACGACGGGTAACTAAATGAGTTAGTTTAGGACAGTCAATGGATACAGTGTCTTAGCACCTATTCATCATCACTGTAAAGTGTTTGAGCGTACGGTTGAGAATGCTGAAAGGGGTCGCTATGTGGTGGCTCTAGCGGAGCACAGACTGCGTCTTCGCATATGAAGATGTGTGTACAGTTGCTGAGATGTGTGGGCTGACGAGTGGGGTGAACAGGTGGTGCAACAATGGAGTCCATCATCACGCAGAGTTGGCTTGTGTAGTTGGTAATTTCTAAGGTACCAATGATGACTGTGTACCAAAAAACTATCTCGGCACGTGGAGTGTTGTGCCAAAAACAAGTTCTGCCATAGAGCACTGCATGTTGCTCTTCACTGCATTCCGAAGGCTGAGGAGGACAAGTGGAAGTCATTCCGTCCATGACATGGTATTGTTGGAACACATTAGGGCAGCCTTTATATGTCAGTGAAAACGTTCTACCATTCCATTAGACGTTGGATGGTAGGCAGTTGTCTTAATGTGTGTGATGCCAAGTGTTTTCGAGACACTACAGAAAAGTGTGGACTCAAACTGATGAATTTGTATATACGCATCTCTTCCTTATACCATCATCATTCATCAGCCCTTTCCCTCCCCGTCCCTCTTCCCCAGTGTAGAGTAACAGGCCAGAGCAAGTTATAGCTCAGGTGGACCTCTCTGCCTTTCTGTAAATAAATTTTTCTCTCTCTCTCAAACTGATGATCGTGGTCAGTTGTTACAGTAGAGGGTGCGCCATATCGGCTGATCCAGACTTTGACAACAGCCTGTGCGACCGCTTCTACAGTGATGTTCATAATCAGAACAGCTTCAGGCCAACGAGTAAAACGGTCAACGCACGTTAGACGCATGACGACAAGATAAGCAGTTGGGGCACTTTCAAAGAAAAGCTACGGGAACTGTTCGGCGACCCCATTGGCCACAAGGTTGCCGCAAGAAAGGCTCTTGCGTCTCATGTTCAGACGTCTACAGAGCCGTACGTTTCATACATCTTTGACGTCTTGGCTCTATGCCGCAAAGCTGGCGATGCTATGTCTGAATCTGATAAAGTGTCACGTGTTCTAAAAGGCATCGCCGACAACGCTTTAAATTTGCTTGTTTTCGGCAACGTCTCGACAATCGATGCCATCATTAAAGAATGCCGTCGCCTTGAACAAGCCAAGAGCCACCGTATCACACACCACATCACGCGGCTACCCAACACCGCTGCTACGTCGACATGTAAGGGTCGATCGCGTCAGGCCACCACCTGTGACGACGTCACCCGTATTGTTCGCCGCGAGCTCGAGGCCGCCTGTTCGCCAGCTTTCTCCGCGACGCCTCCCGATCCGCCAGCAACCACGATTGCCATAATTCAGGCCGTAGTCGGACAGGAATTTGAGAACATGGGTCTGAACTCCGTGTGTTCACCATCTCAACCCAGCGTTCCCCAGTTCTCTACCGGCCCTCCTCGTCTCCGACAGTCCTTTTCTACCACATCTCGCCGCAACCCGTCCGAATGGCGTGCCCCTGATGTCAGACCAATCTGCTTCCACTGCTGTCGCATCGGCCACGTCGCTCGTCACTGCTGCAACCGATGGCCACCGCCTCCTCAGACATATGCCACCACTTATTCCCGCACCTTTGGACCTTCTGTTCCCTATGCCACCCGCCATGAACCCACTGTTGCTGATGCCCCTGCTCCGAACCTTCGCTACAGCCGCTCGCCCACACCTCGACGCCATCAATCTCGTTCGCCCCAACCCCGCTGCTTCTCTTCGCCGCCTATCGCCTCCCGGGCCCAGCCGGAAAACTAGGCACTGCAGCTTCTGGAGGTAAAGCTGCGTTGTCGACACTGCCCTCAAATCCTCTGCTCACGTTAAACACGAACCAAAACCTTCTTGACGTTGACGTTGACGGCTATCCTGTCACGGCACTCATCGATACAGGGGCACATCTTTCTATTATGAGTGCTGCCTTCCGACGACGACTGAACAAGCTCCTCACCCCAGCGTCGGCACGCGTCGTCCATGTTGCAGGTGGCGGTACTGTGCCTATCATCGGCATGTCTGCAGCACGTGTTAGCAACGCCGGCCGCCACACTCCTCTGCTCTTCACCGTGATTGCTCATTGCCCCCACGACCTCATTCTCGGCCTCGATTTTTTCTCCGCGCATTCTGCTCTTATTGACTGCTCTGCCAGGACCCTTTGCCTTGAGTTGCCGATTCTCGCAGAACCTTCTGACGCACCCCAGTGCCGCCTATGCCCCACCGGCTTTATTCGCCTGCTGCCAAAATCAGTAGCCTATATTGAACTCTCGTCTTCCCCACCAGTCCCTGATGGCGACTAAGGTGTCACTCCTCTGCCCAACATTCCAATACAGTATGACGTTACCGTGCCTCACAGTATACTTACTATTACTGCGAACCGCACTTTCATGCCTATCTTTAACTTTGGATTGGCAAAGCAAGTTCTACCGCAAGGTATTTGCCTCGCCAACGTTGATTGTCTCGGCGACCATCACGTGGCAACTTTATCTACCGATGCTTCTTGCGAGCTTAGCAGACCCATCATGCCAGCCTCGGCCGCCTATGCCAAGATACAGAAAATGGTTGCGATGGACCTGTCTTCTGCGCAGGCTGAAGACCTTTACCAAGTGTTATCGTCCTACAGAGATATTTTCGACTTCGACGATCGCCCTTTAGGCCAGACGCTTGCGGTCAAGCATCGGATTCTTACTGGCGATACTACTCCTATTCACCGATGACCGTATCGAGTTTCTGCATCGGAACGCCAAGTAATTCAAAGTGAAGTGAACAGAATGCTAGACAAAAACATCATTGAGCCTTCTTCGAGTCCCTGGGCGTCACCTGTAGTGTTGGTTAAGAAGGATGGCACATGGCGCTTCTGTGTAGACTACTGTCATCTGAACAACATTACTAAGAAGGACATCTACCCGCTCCCACGTATAGACGACGCCCTTGACTGCCTCCATGGTTCCAGCTATTTCTCTTATATTGATCTTCGTTCTGGATACTGGCAGATTGCTGTTGACGATGTGGACAGAGAAAAAACGGCGTTCATCACACTTGGTGGCCTATACCAATTTAAAGTCATGCTGTTTGGATTATGCAATGCCCCTGCCACCTTTGAGCGTATGATGGGCTCCTTGCTTCGAGGTTTCAAATGGTCCACATGTCTCTGCTACCTCGATGACGTCATCGTCTTCTCGCCCACGTTCGACACTCACCTTGAGCGTCTAACAGCTATACTTGATGTATTTCGAAAGCCGAAGCTGCAACTTAACTCATCCAAATGTCATTTCGGCCGCCACCAAATTACTGTTCTGGGCCACCTCGTTGACGCTTCCGGAGTACAGCCTGATCCCGACAAAACTCGCGCTGTCCGAGACTTTCCGGTTCCGAAGACAGCCTCAGATGTTCGAAGTTTTGTAGGGCTATGCTTGTACTTTCGTCGTTTTATTCAAGATTTTGCGGCAATTGCTAGACCCCTCCCTAACCTTTTGAAGAAAGGCGTACAATTCTCGTGGGGTACTGCAGAAGGCGCCGCCTTCTCTCGTCTCGTTACTCTTCTCTCCTCACCACCCATTCTCGCCCACTTCAACCCTGATGCCCCTACAGAATTGCGTACAGATGCCAGTGGTCATGGCATAGGTGCCGTCTTAGCCCAGCATCAGCATGGCCAGGATCGCATTATTGCTTATGCGAGCTGCCTCCTCACACCATCGGAGCGCAACTATTCCATTACGGAACGAGAATGCCTTGCTGTAGTCTGGGCGGTTGCGAAATTCCATCCTTACCTTTACAGTCACCCTTTTTCCTTAGTCACTGACCATCATGCTGTCTGCTGGCTCTCATCGCTAAGAGATCCTACAGGCCGGCTTGGTCGATGGGCTTTGAGGCTACAAGAATTTTCATATTCCGTGGTCTACAAGTCTGGCTGCCTGCACCAAGACGCTGACAGCTTGTCGCGTTACCCTGTTGACGACCCTGACTCCTCCAACATTACCGGTGCTGCTCGCACATTCTCTGTGTCGCAGCTACTTCATTTCGCCGACGAGCAACGTTGCGACGCCTACATCAGAGCACTCATCGACCGTTTTGAACACTCTCCAGCCGACACCACACTACGCCTCTTCGTCCTCCACGACGGTACTCTGTATTGTCGTAACCTTCATCCAGACGGCTCTGAGTACCTACTTGTCATACCTAAACATCTCCGCTTTACCGTTCTGGCAGAGCTTCACGACGCACCAACGGCAGGGCACCTCGACGTATCTCGAACCTGTGACCGTGTACGTCGCCGTTTTTTTTGGCCAGGCCTTGCCCATTCCGTACGACGTTACGTCGTCGCTTGTGAACTTTGCCAACGACGCAAGAAGCCTTCCCAGCTTCCCACTGGTTACCTGCAGCCGCTCGCCATCCCTGCCGAGCCCTTCCATTGTGTTGGCTTAGACCTTCTCGGCCCATTTCCGGAATCTACATCAGGAAACAAGTGGGTTGCAGTTGCGGCGGACTACGCGACCCGCTATGCCGTAACTCGCGCTCTTCCGACCAGTTGTGCAACTGATGTTGCCGACTCCCTCCTGCATAATATCATTTTGATTCATGGTGCTCCACGTCAATTGCTAACAGATCGTGGCCATACATTCTTAGCCAACGTCATTGACGACATCATGCGTGCCTGCTCAATACAGCATAAATTTACCACCTCCTACCACCCTCAAACGAATGGCCTCACTGAGCGTTTGAACCGCACCCTTACAGACATGCTATCCAAATACGTTTCCGACGACCACCGTGACTGGGACCTGGCTCAACCTTACATTACCTTTGCATACAACTCTTCCCGTCTCGAAACTGCTGGCTTTTCCCCCTTTTACCTCTTGTATGGCCGCGAACCAACGCTACCACTGGACATTGTGCTTCCGTCTGCCACAGCTTCAACTAGCGATTATGCCCGTGATGCAATCGCCCCTGCTGACCACCCTCGCCAACTTGCGCGCGCTTGTCTACAAGTGTCTCAAGACAAGCAGAAGCAACGCTACGACCTCCGTCACCGTGATGTCCATGTTGTGCCTGGCAGCCTCGTGTTGCTTTGGTCACCTTCGCGTAAAATGGGCCTATGTGAAAAACTCCTTTCTTGTTACAGAGGTCATATCGCGTGCTCCGCAAAGTGACCGATGTCACCTATGAAATCGTTCTAGCCACGCCCACTACGTCCTCTGCTGTGACAACCAGTGACATTGTCCACGTCGCCCGACTCAAACCCTACAACTCTCCACGCCCTTGGATATTTAACAGCACCGTGACGGTGCTTTTGCCGCCGGGGGCTAGTATTACGATATCATCGAACGATGCTCAAGGGACGAGCCACCGCGAGAACGACGACGAGTGGGTCTGTGCCCTTGGCACGAGTGAATGTCGGCCTGGCACTCTGGCTCCAGTCCAGTGTAAATAGAAGAGGGTTATAGCGCCGAAATAAACACAACACATAGCAAGCGAGACGGGTTTGTCTCGCTTGCTGTGTGTTGTGTTTATTTCGGCGCTATAACCCTATTCTGGAAACATGCACCAACTAGCCCCCCAACAAGTATTACTCAGTGTAAATAACCTGTAAATAGCCTCTTTTGTCTGTGTCTTTCTACATGTAACAATACGTATCTATGCTCTTGCACAGGAGGCATAGGGTCAACGATATCTATGTGGTGTGGGCTTCTCATCCGTGCTCTTGGGCCAAAGGAACGACATCACAGTAGTGCAAACAATCACAAGGACATTTATTGCACCTTTCATAGATCAATTCCTGCTAGCCGAGTTGCTATCCACAAAACATGCCGATGGGCGCGCGACGAATCTAGAAGTCCGACGTACTGCGACCGGATAACGAGCGAATATGTTCGCCCCATGCTGGATCCCAACGCCTGGTCGTTTGCGCGTACGGTCATGCGAACAGTGGCGCGTTCGAAGGAGGCCACGCGAGACGGTCTCGCAGAAGCATGGATAGGTGCAAGCGCAGGACGTCCGCGGCGGTCGCCGGCCTGCAACTCAAAGAGGAAGCACCTTCCTTTTCCGCACCCAAGTAACCCCGCCGTGAGGCAGTGTTAGCAGCGCAACACTCGCGCCATCTCTCGCACTGCACTTCAACCACACCTTCTGCCACGGGCCCCAGGCCATGTGGCGAAGCCGCACTGCAGGAGACGGGAGCTATGCGGGAAAACAAGATATGAGGGGACGCGTGAGCGCATCCCCACAGTGGATGTGACTGAAGCAGGCATCAGGAGATGGAAAACTTTCTATAGGGCTGACTGTATGTCTAGAAACTTTAGCCTGTTGACATTTCAAGCAACTGCACATCCAGCTCCGAATATCAGCTTTTATATGGGGCCACACATATTTAGAGGTTACTAGACGTTGTGTCGCTCTCATTCCCAGATGTGACGGAGTGTAGGGCTTCAAAGACGGTTTGGCACAAAGCTGGTGGCACATATGGACGGCGGTGGTGGTTTGAAGTATCACAGATAATAGAGGAGAACGTCACTGCCAGGCATGAAAACTTCTTCAATCACGAGTGAACTACCAGTGGCGTAGAACTTGCGGAGATTGTTGTCATCGCGCTGTGCTGCAGCCAAACGTGCAAAACCCACGTGAGGTCTGGTGACGGAGGTCAAGTCGACGTGCAGCCAAGATAGTGCATCGGCCACTGTGTTGTCCTTGCCGTTAACGTGACGAATGTCGCTGGTAAACTCGGATATGTGTGCCAGGTGTCGAAGCTCACGAGGAGTGCACGAGGTGCTGTTTGAATTCAGGGTGTACGCTAGAGGCTTGTGATCTGTCAGTATAAAGAACTGACCACCTTCGAGGTAGTGGCAGAAGTGTTTGATGGCAAGTTATATAGCCTGCAACTCGCTACCAAAAGTGCTGTAGCATCGCTCTTGTAATGTCATCTTAAAGATAAAGAGAGGGGCTGCCATGTTTAGTAATGTGGAAAGTTGGGCTAGTTGGTGATTGATCATCATACCTTGCTGGTGAAGCAGCGCACTGGCACAGACACAGAGAAGACACACAAGAGTGTCGTCCTGTGTGTCTTCTCTGTGTTTGTGTCAGTGCGCTGCTCCAGCAAGGTATGATGGGCTGCCATGTGCCAGCGACACACTGCTGGAGGACAGCACCCAAGAGCCACATCCAAAGCGTCGACCGTAATGGAAGTGAGGCTGTTGGGTATAGGACGAGCAAAGAATGTCGCCTTGGCGAGTTCCACATTTATGTTTTCGAAAGCTGTTGTGGCTTCCTCTGTCCACGATAAAAGAACACTTAGTCTTGTGTGGCCACCCAACAAGTCATCAAGTGGCTGCAAGATGGTGGCACAGTGTGGCAGGAACCTGCGGTAATAATTCACAAGTCCTAAAATTTCACGAAGTTTCATTACTGTTGTCGTTCATGAAAATTCAGAAATGGCGGTGACACGACTAGAGAATGGTTAAATACCACAATGGTCGACACGATGGCCAATGGAATCAAGCTCTGAGATGCCAGATTCGCTCTTCGTGGTGTTGGCAACGAGACCATACTGCCGTAGCCGCATGATAACTTGGCGCAGGCGAGTCTTGTGTTCAGATGAACTGCAGCTGAAGACAAGGATATCATCTAAATAGACGGAGCAACAGCAGAGGCCGCGAAGTACTTTGTCAACAAAATGCTAAAACATCTGGGCCATGTGGCGGACTCCGAATGGCATACGAAGGCACTCAAACATGCCAAAAGGAGGGATGATAGGAGTCTTCGGTATGTCAGATGGCTTGACAGGGATCTGGTGATACGCTTTTACCAAATCAGTTTTACTGAGAATTGTACAGCCGGGGAGTGCCGCAGGGAAATCTTGTATATGCGGAACAGGGTGTCGGTCGGGAATGGTTACCTTATTGAAAGCGCGGTAATCGCTGCTAGGTCTCCAGTCACCACTCTTCTTGGGTGCCATTTGGAGTGCTGAGGACCATGGGCTGGATGAGGGCAGCAGAAAACGAAGTTCCAGCATGTGCTCAAATTCTTGGCGAGCAATCTTGAGGCAGTTTGGTGCTAGGCGACAAGGTCATGCAGTATTTTATGTATGACAGGTGTATCAGGGAAGTGCCTCGAGCGGCCAGATGCATGGCAATTTTGCGTGTATTTGCGGGCTTCTTTCACGCTCAGAAATATACTTTTATGTAGCATGTGTTGACCAACAAAAAGCTGTGTCGGGAATTTTTCATGTTGCTCTACAATTTTCTCACTGACACTTTTAATCTAACTATAATAATATATATAATATAGTCGAGTAATTAACTCAAGTTATATAATTAGGTGAAATGCAAAAAATATGAATATCTCCAAGTGGTGGCAAACAGCATTACCTTCGTTCTGTCCAGCTACGTGGCATTTGCTTATTCTTAAATCTTGACATACCAGATTTGCGACACCGTATATATATATATATATATATATATATATATATATATATATATATATAGGGGACTTCTAAATTACTGTTATATTAGAATTGGCTGAAAGTACTGAAAGTAAGTGAGATTTATCTTTGTCATTGAGAGTTCTGATTATCAATCACATATGAGCAGCTTCTACATACAGTGTTACAAAACTTTTTTGAAGCATGTCACTGATTGTTGTATTGATTCCTGGAACAATACATATCCCACTTTTTTGTAGCTATTAGCATGACTATAAAAACGAGCTCTTAAAATTACGATGCATTCAAAGTACACAGACCTCAGCAGACTTGTGTTTTGGACTTCCCATATTTTAAAAACTTTTTGTGCGCAAACAAACAGGGACAACGAAGAGAAGCAACACAAGGACGAGCGCTTTCTAACAACTAGTTTTATTTTTGAAGAACTTCCTGCTTAAATACCCACAGATCTGCGCGATCTAGTCAAACAGAGCAGGCCTATACGCATATAACAATTGAGATAAAATTCCGTGGACCAAAGCCACCCGGTCAACATAAAAACATCAAGGCGCATGTAACAAGCACTTACGATGAAAATATGTTAAAGATGCGATGACAACAGCAAATTTTCTTTATCCAGCAATGATAGACTAATGAAAAAACTTAAATAGAATAAAGAACAATGCACAAAAAATCAGAGGCAGAAGGATTTGGCTTCCAAGGTTATAGTGATTCCATATGTTCACGGCCTTTCGCATAGACTTTAAAAGTTGGCTGGGAGTTACAAAGTAAAAGTGGTGTTTTCGGCAAAAAACGAAATAGGTAGTGTGTGTTCTAAGGTTAAAAATAAGTTTGAAAGAAAGGATGATGCATAGAATGAATGTAGCGTTAGACATTCGCATAAGGACCAATTTGTTGATTGCGTAAAAAACGTTTATCAGATTCCTGACGTGTGGTCATGTATACGTAGGGCAGACTTCGAGATGCATCTACACGAGACTAAGGGAACACTTATCTAGTCTGAAAGGTCGCCTTGGTATGCATTTGGCTATGCATTGTCAAGAACACAATTGCTCACCGTGTCTTAGTAGCAACGAAATTTTGTATAGGCATAGGAATCAAACCGCGAGAGAAATTGTGGAAGCGCATTGGATTGAAAAACAAAAGGAAAAATGCATCAGCCATCCTTCTGTTTCATTGCTGGATAAAGAAAATTCGCTGTTGTCATCACATCTTTAACATATTTTCATCGTAAGTGTTTGTTATATGCGCCTTGATGTTTTTATGTTGACTGGGTGGCTTTGGTCCGCGGCATTTTATGCACCAGCCACCGCAAATAGAGCATAGCTTGGCACAGCTGCCTCGCTTAGTGGGAGGTTGCGGGAGGCAGCACATAGGCACATAAGAACGTTGCACGGTGAAGAGATGGCAGCGACTGACTGACGCTGCTAGCGAGTCAACTGAAGATGGCTTTGCCTTTCAGCTTGGGAAGCACGCACCATGATCTACTGATACCAAGCCGACGCTTCTGCAACTTGAGAAGACCGCACATTCTCACGCGGTCGCTGCCACGAAAGAGAGGAGTGGGGGAAGGGGTACACGCAGTGGCGAACGGTGGCGGCTACGCATTTCGGCTTGGGCAGCAGCACTTCACCAAGATCAGCCGCCACCAAGCCGGCGCTCTGATTTGGCACCGCACATGGGTGGCATTGAAGGAGGAGCAAAGAGAGCAAGGCTCGCGCCTTGCGCAAGAGATGGTGCCAGGAGCGCACGCAGCTAGAGCAGTGCGCTGGCCCCGGCTACGGAGCTGGTTATGGCGAGGCACGACGGCGCCGCGAAATGCAGGAATGGGCGCCAAAGAGCTGTGCTCTAAAAATAGGTTAGCTATACTCACTGCGAGGAAATTTTAGCTTCGTTAAAACAAGGTTTTCAATACATGGGTGTAGAGTGGAATTTCAAGGGGAGTCACGATTGCTTCATTATATTCATTAGTTCGTTATATCCCATTCCATTATGATGAGGTTTTACTGTAGTCTACGTTGTCCTTCAATTTTTGTGATTTATTGGCATTCGTGGCAGAACTAAACTTGCAATGCCGAATGCGCTTGGCTGCTTGTTAACACAGCAATGATAATTACCCAAGCTCTATGCAGGTTAAATATTACGCTTCCGCTCTTGATCTACCTGAAAGCTGTCGTGAAGTATTGATTTGTCCAAAAGCCATGTGAAATGAAAGCAATTCATTCAAATTAACATAAAGGAGCTCAATTACTCCGATATCTATGCCATTCTATGCAGCCAATGGGCGTTATTCCCCTGCTGTGTTCTAAATGTGAAATAAATTTATTCTAATTGGTATGGGTAAATTAATTTGCTCCTGTGCTTGTGAACGTCCACAAATCGACTGCATTTAGTAATACTGCAGAACCCGTAGCGTTTACACCCATTCAAATCGGTTTTGTAAAGAACGAAACCAACATCAATTTGTGAGTGCAATGTGAAGTCTGTGATAACCACTGTGTTGTCAAGCACAACTATGTGAAGACCACCACAGTGAAGGCAACCATTGCTTCATTATGCACGTAGCCTGTGTGCCATGCAGCAAGTCATGGCCGCTTATGTTTAGTTTTTAATAATAAAATGCTTTCTAGAAGGAACTTTTTGACCTTCGAAGTTACTAAAATGTCGCCCATTGTTAATTCGTTGCTAAAAAGTCACCGGTCGCTAAATAAAAAACATCCCCGCTAAACAGTAAACAAAGTCGTTATATCTGGCAACAAAATTGCTAAATGGCAGCACTGATTATTGCAGATTGGTAAATGATCAAAAGCAATATTGATTTTGTGTTTTCAGAGATGGATAGGTTGTTGTTTTGCTGGGTTTGCCAGTGTGCAGCCAACAGTGCCGCTTTCAAATCTAGGGGGGCAAATGGCTTACTGCCCCCCTCCCTCCACTTCTGACAGCAGGGGAGGGGGGGGGGGCCAAGTTCTCCTGTGTCCACCAGGTAGATACGCCTATGCCTTTTTGATTATGTTGCAGCATCAAAGCACTGCTCTAACATGCCGATCTGCAGGCAGCCATAGACAACATGGCAATCCTATTCCTACCTGCACTGACGTTAGCTACCAAGCTTCATGCTGCTCAGTAACATATTTTTCATTGAAAGAATTGACCGCTATCAGCAATGGCGCCAATTCTGCCCGATTCTGGCATGAGTCAATGCATAATTCCGGTTCCGAAAAGTCATCCTTGCCGCAATACAGCGTTGATACGCAGTCAAGCACACTTAGAATGGAAAAGGGCCACTGTCTCATTAGACAGTATGCATTATTTAATTATACACTCATGCACCTGATTTTATTTGTGATAGCAATTATATGGACACTCCAGGTGCACTTCTGCTGTCGATGTGGCCGTGAGGTTCTGCATAAAGTCCAAGGGCAATAAAATTGTTGCCATGTGCCATACAGAATATGTGCGAGTGAAAACGTGCGAGAGTGAGCCGGTGATCATGGCTCAATCTCGCGCATGCAAGGGAGGAAAGCGGGGAGGAAGTGCTTCCTCTACAGCGGCCCAGGCACGGCAGCCCACCCAGGGCACTATATCTTGAAAGCCATCTGTTCCAGGGACGGAGTCTGCCGTGCGCTGTGTTCTCATGTCGCAGTTTGCGTTGGTGCGAGAGGCAGCATGATGGTCAATTTGCTCACTACGGCTGCCCTGTTTCCTCACTCCAGCATTTTGATAGCGAGTTTCCGCAGTCATCAAGTTAGATGTGTTCATGTTTGCTTGTGTGTGCGTGACACCATGCTTGTTAATTTAGTTTGTGTGTCTATGTTCACAAGTTTAGATGGCCGATAAAATTACTATCCCTACTTCATATATCTGTTTACTAATTTGTTATTGTAATCGATGCTTTGCCTTGTGGGCGAAACTGTGACTTTTTTTTTTTTACGTTTTCGTGGCACGTAGTGGGTCCAAAAAATAGGATGTTAACTGTACCTCATCACGTCATCAACAACTGCAACATATTCGTCAGATGTCGCACCCAGTGGGGTGTTACAACAAAGAGCATAAGAGTCGAGCGATTCCTGGAGCAATGCAGCAGACTGTAGCACTCACTGGTATCAGCACACTCGTCAAGTATATTGTTAGCGCTACAGCAGTGAGCACACTGCTATGTGGTGTTCATTGTAAAATAACAGATCAGCTGTTGGGGACACCTAAATTACTTCACTGTACTAGCAGATTCGTTTTAGTGGTCTTCATTATAGAGATGTTAGCAATACATATCAAACACACAAATTCAGCCGGTACATAATCAAACCTTCATTATATATGTCATTTTGTTGTAGCGGCATTCAGTTGTACTGCACTATTGACATGACAATTCCCAATAGTAGTGTACATGGGCAGAGACTTATTGACTTGCTGTGTTCAAAATAAAAACTTGCTTGGAAATTTAGAAATAGAAAGTGTAATCAACACGGATGCAAGAATACAGGAAGCCAGGAGCACAAAGATTAAGCAAATTCATGTACTACATTTACTTAGTTTTAACGCCCATGTTTTTCCTCAAAACTTAGAAAAATTATGCACATGATTTGAGTACAAAACAAAAACTGCAATAGTGACTGCTTTCATCATTGCCATGAAACATTTCTGTAATCATATCAGCTATAGAGGTTATGGTCACTTTGTGCCTTTTTTTTTTGTAAGTTTGCCAGGCTTCAGAGGAAAACATGATTTTAGGGCACTAAATAGACATATGCAAGGGAGGAACACCCACGGAGATGCAGAGCACCACAGTTGTAGTATATTATAGACATTATATTTAGGCTATTATGGTCAGCAAGCTGTTTAAGAAATGTGCTATCTAAAATTTTGCATGCAGCACAATAGATAAGATCCTCTCTGCAGTTTAGAGGAATAAGAAGCCCTCTGATAGCAATGATGAGTGGTGCCCAGTCCACTGCTGCCTGGACACACTTTGTTTTCTTTTTCCGAGCACAAATCACCGTTGCCCTCTCTCTTGCAATAAAACACTGGTGAGTGAACAACCAAAGCCCTTGCATTTGATTTCCCAAAGTATGAAAGCTGGGGTCCGCATTACAATGGTGAACACATTAGAATCTGGTAAATACAGTAATACCCCACCGTTCCCAAACTTGATGAATGATTATATCACTAGAGTTGTGTCTAATTTTAGTGGAAAGCTCTGTGGGCCAGGTTAATCCAGAGCCTCCCCACTACAACGTGTATCATAGCCTGTGTGTTGCATTGGGACATTAGACACAAGTGACTGATCAATCGATCAACAAAGGCTTAATGTCCTTTTCAGCTCGCAATGCCATTGCTGTCCTGGTCTGTGCTGTGGTGGCAGCCATTCTTCTCAACAACAACATGCAGCCGTTTGCCCTGACGGATGAAGTGAAAGGTGGGATGCCCCCTTTCCAGCTGCCAAACTTCACTGCTGATATCTTTGACACAAGCAACAACAAGACGATCCATATGAACTTCCTCGACATTATGAGGGTGAGTCTCACTTGTAGCCACCCTTACAGTATATTCCTATGATAGGCAGTTGTTGCACTGTGCTCTTATGGTAACCACACAATTATGCTTTTTTGAATTGTCTTTCGTTTTGATTGGGCTCCAAACAAGAGAGGGGTTTGCAGGGGAATGGAGGCTTGAAGTGATTAACTGTGGTAGAACAAGGAATGTCGCCAAAGTCAATGTTTTGACAAGGAGACTTGGCTTTTTTTTTTAAATTGGAATTAAAATAAAAGAAAGAGACATAGTCACCTTATAATGGTGACGGCTACTCCTTTTCTCATAGCGTAAACAACAGTGTAAAAAATATGTAGGAAAATGAAAAGAAATCACTTCGTAAGGTCGGAAATCCACAGCACAGTCCTATACGACCATGAAAATAACGGTATAAAAGTCAAATGCAAGTTGCACCACAATGAGTTCGTAAGCAAAGTAACAAACACACACAAACGGCCGTTACATAGACTTTGATGAGCATATAAACAGATGAAGAATTACACAGTGTTAAAATAATTCACACACACAGAGAGAGAGAGTAAACTTTAATGAGCACCCGCAGTTCAGTCGGCTGGGCCTAGGCCTCCCACGATGGGACGTCGAGGTCTTGCCTCCTCGCCGCTTCGTAGGCCTGCTGGGTCGCTCAGAGTTGGTCGTCGAGATGGGAGCTGCGCAGGGCGGCGTGCCATCTCGACGAGAGGGTCACGGGATTAAGGTCTTGGTATTGATGTTTGCACTCCCATAGCATGTGGGGGAGTGTTGCCAATTCAGTTTTACAGAGCTTGCACGTCTGGCTCGGGTAGATGTCGGGGTATATAGTGTGATAGTGTGTGAGGGAGGGGTATGTATTCGTCTGTAACAGACGAAGGGGGGTTGCCTGTGCCCTGTTTAACTTGCGGTGATGGGTGGGGAAGGTTCTTCTTGCGAGGTAAAATGACTTTACAAGGACGTTGTATCTTGTAAGGCGGTCGCGTCCTGTGGGTGCACCTGCACCGTCTCCGGCACGGTTGACTAGTCCTCGTGCTAGGGAGTGTGTAACCTCATTTAGGTTGGTGAAGTGCGGGTGGACAACGCCGGCGTGTGCTGGGATCCAGACGAGAGTGATTTGATTTTCAGGCGAATGCGGGGCTTGTCGTAAGATACGGAGTGATTGATGAGAAATACGACCTTTTATGTAGTTGTTGACTGCTGCGCGAGAATCACTCAGTATAGTGTGACAGGCTGGGTCAAGAGTGGCCAGAGCGATGGCCACTTCCTCAGCCGTCTCGGCATTTTTGGTAATGATGCTGGCAGCATGTCGGAGCAAGCCGCCTACTGTGGTAACCACCGCAAAGCGCCGTCCATCTTGGTACTCAGGTGCGTCGACGAAGGTGACGCTCGCGGTGTTGGCGTAAGCTTTGATGAGGGAAGTAGCTCGTGCCTACCTACGTTCTTTGTTGTAGTCTGGGTGCATGTTTTTCGGAATAGGGTCGGCGTGTATCCATTGCTGAATGTAGCGTGGTATTGGGTGTTTGTCTCCATGTTGACGGTGGTACGCACAGAAAAAAAAATTATAACACATAATATACAAGCACTAACAATTACAAATAATAGAAGAACGTTATAGTAACATCATGGGATTATTCAGTGCAATACCTAGTACTTGTTAGGGATGCCTGTTTCTTGATGAAAATGTTCAAGTGCGTTCAGTGCTTTTTGCTGTGCTATTTTCAGTGGCCATGGGCCCAGAAATTTTGCAAGTGGGTAAGGCCGGTGAGGGTCAGTGGAGTGTAGCTGTTGTTCTAGCTGCCATCTTTGCATCTCGTATATGGGGCATTCGAGGAGTAGATAGCGAACAACCTCATCGTTGTGGCCACAGGAGCAAGCCGAAAAAGGAGCCTGTTCGATGCAATATAGGATATGTATGGTGTATGCTGTCCCAAGGCGCAGTCAATGACTGAGTGTCTTGGTACTTTTAGAAAGTTGTACATCCAGCTGGTATTTGAGTTGAGGGTCCACTTCGTAAAGAACTGATTTCTTAGTGTTTTCAATAAACCATGTTGACAGACACAAGTCTTTCTTTAATACTCTCAATATCTATTTTGTGTCCGTTGGTGATAAAGGGATGAGTTGGATTTCTGTGTCTTTATGGGCTGATTTTGCCAATGAGTCCGCTAGTTCATTGCCTGCTATACCAGCATGGCCCGGGACCCGCTGTAATATCACTTCATGTTTCCTTTCATTAGCCTGAGTTAAACTGTTCAGTACCGCATATGTTATTCGTGCATGTGGTTGGCTTTGTGAGGGCAGCAACATTCCTTGCTCTGCATCTGTTAATTTTCATCGGCCACCATTTTGTTCATAACCTTTATTTTTTCCACTTTGCCCCATTTTATATGTAGACAAATTTCCACCATTTTTGATTGATTTTGATTGACTTTGATTTTTCATTTAGAAATTGCGACGTTTGTTGTGCATGTTTCAATTGCATAAGTGGCTTTAACTCTGAGGGAAACAATGTTTTCAGCAGCACCACAGATGATATTTTCAAGTTTTAATAAACTTCGGCCTTTGTCCCCCTTTCTGTGTTTTTTACAAATATTCTCGTGTGGAACAAAAGGTTAAGCGCATGCTTTGTGGTGTTTGGCTATCTGTGGTGTCGACGAATGCCATCAGCGCACTCTGAGCCACATCATTTTGGCAGCTTAATTTTAGCTTCATTCTCTATGGTTCTGAAACAGAATAATATGTTGGCAGACTTCACCATAATATTCTGCCTCGTCAGTACTTCGGTTGACTTCCATTTGTTTGGAATTTTCAGGTTTAGAATGTGATCATCATCAGCAGCAGCAGCCTATTTTACATCCACTGCTGGACGAAAGCCTCTCCCTGCAGTCTCCAATTACCCCTGCCCTGCGCCAACCCATTCCAACTAGCGCTCGTGAATTTGCTAATTTCATCACCCCACCTAGTCTTCTGCCATCCTCAACTGCACTTCCCTTTTCTTGGTACCCATTCTGTAACTCTAATGGTCCAACGGTTATCTAACCTGCGCATTACATGCCCTGCCCAGCTCCATTTTTTTCTCTTAATGTCCATTAGAATATTGGCTATACCTGTTTTCTTTGATCCAAACCGCTATCTTTCTGTCTCTTGATGTTATGGCTAGCATTCTTCATTCCATCGCTCTTTGCATGGTCCTTAACGTGTTCTCGAGGTTCTTTGTCAGTCTCCAAGTCTCTGCTTCATATGTCAGCACAGGTAAAATGCACTAATTGTACACCTTCCTTTTGAACGATAATGGTAACCTTCCAGTCAGGAGCTGACATTTCTGCCGTATGCGATCCAACCCATTTTTATTCTTCTATGAATCTCCTTCTCATGCTCAGGGTTCCCTGTGATTAATTTACCTAGGTAAACATACTCCTTCACAGACTCTAGAGGCTGACTGGCAACCCTTAACTCTTGTTCTCTTGCCCGGCTATTCATCATTATCTTTGTCTTCTGCTCATTAATCTTCAACCCCACTCTTACATCATCATCATTTATTATTCCCTTAAGGGGGGATGCTAGGCTGAAGGGTCAACTTTTGAAGTGCTCAACCAATTTTCCTGAAATTTTCAGGGGTAGTTGATGTTCTTGTCACTAGAATATATTCCAAATATCAGCACTCTAGCACAACGAGAAAAAAAGATAACTCTGCAATTTAGCAATCTTGTGTGTCAACTTAGGAAAGCTATTTACAAAATAATGAAAATATACAAATTATTTGTAATTAGATACCTTCTAGATGGTTTATAGTGCAGGATAAGGTCACTAGCACATTTTTTATGTCATTTCTGTAAAAATGCCATCACTCTGAAAATGAAGTTTAGTTTTTTCACTGTCATTACATGTCAAAGATCTGCTAAATGTTATATGTTGGAAAAAGTTTAGGCGTCTGTGAAGTACTTTATCTTGTTCCTCACAAAATTTCAGTCTAGAAAAAAACGTTGGAAGCAGTATTTGGTGAAGCAGTTTGGAAATGATACTTTTCCTAAAACTCTTTTTTTGCAAAAAGTGCAAACTGAGAAAAATCAGTTCAAAAATTTCAGAGCATGGCATTTATTCTTATGATCAGAAAAAATTAATCAAAGTGCCCTGCTGCATATGTCGGGCTCTCCTCCTCAACACGACGCTGCTCTTCGGCGATCGCTTCAAGGCATCCTCTCTTTTTTTCAGCTTTAGAGCTATCCATCGCTCTTGCTTGTGCTCGTGAAATGGCTTGGTTTGTTGCTTCCTGAACGTGCTTATTCGTCTGGACTCCATGTTCAAGTTCCAGCTTGTCGAGAACTCTCTTGATGCCACGTGCTCCTTCATTGAATTCTAGCACAGCCAGGGCTGCTGCAGTCTCTGCGGTTCTCAGTGATGCAAATTCTGTCTTTGGGCACTTTTTCCATACAAGAGCATTGAAGGACTCGTTTGCATTCTGTGTCTGCATCCTTGAACATTGCACAAGAAGCTCTGGCTTACTAAGCCTGTTGCAGAGAGGCATCAGCTCTTTGGCAACGTCTCTGCTGAAAGCTCGACGATGGGATCTTGGCACTGATGGGTTGTCTGCTGCAACTAGGGCTCTGTGCCGATTGTAGTGACACCAAGAGTCCTCACCAACAGGGCAACCGTCATGTCGTGGGACTTCATCTGTTGAGTAGAAGTGAAAAAGCATCACAAATACCCCTCGTTTCATGTTTTTTTTTACATCTGCAGCATTGTCTTTCAGAACAGATGCGTAGTAAGCAGTGAGTTTTTTTACAGAACTTTGTGTCAGCTTCCCCTTGCCTCCTGGACCTTTTGTCGTTTTCTTTAGTTTCTCAATTTCTCTAAAAAGCGCAAAAGCTAACTTTCTAACATGGGCATTCACTTTGCATTTCGTTTCTTGCCCACGATGCGGCCGCGTCTGGAGAAAGAGAGAATAAACATTTATTTCGCAAAGCAAGTAGAAAATTTCCTCGATGAGTGGGGCCCTCAGTCCAGGGCTCCATTGCCATGCGCGACTTCGCGAGCCCGCTGGATCAGCCGTTGCTGTTCCTGCTGGCTTGTGCTGAGCAGTGCAGACTCCCTAGAGGAAAGGGTAGGGTTGGGTATAGGAGGAACACCTGAAGGGTTAGGGCATTCCCATATGGAGTGATACACCGTGGGTTTGGCCCCACAGTGGGGACAATAGGAAGGGTAAAACAGCGTTCAGAGTTGCGTTCGACGGGAAAGGCACGCTACCAACTTTGAAAAAAATTCATTCTCTTCTTTTCTACTGCTCAGATAACTACCAAACTTGGTGAGAAGATTCTTTATTAAACAAGCAATTCAGAACAACTCAGAATAAAAAACCTGTTTTTCACCGAAATCGGTATTTTAGCCCTGCACCCCCCCTTAAGGGTCTCTTTAGGAATATTACATAAGGGGGGACGGGACTAAAAAACAAACAAAGGTAACAGAAAAATAAATAACAAACTGTGCAGAAAACATCAGGTATAAACAGAACAATGAAAATATCTCAAACTGAGTAGCAATAAATAAAAAGAAAACTGTACATGTAAATGTGAAAAACGCTAAACGTAAGTGGCAAAAAAGAAGAGAAGGAAAAATAGGCAATGACACAAGCAAGTCGGATTGCTGGGAGAGGAAACGTTAGTAAAAGTGGCTATTTTGGGTCAAAATGGTCTGATAGTAACTCTCTGAATTTGGAGGGATTTGACTCTAAAACTACGGCTTCGGGAAGATTGTTCCATTCCTTTATGGCGATGGGGAGGAAGGATTTGTTGAAGGCGTTGGAAGAACCATGCAAATGCTGAATGCTAAGGGAGTTAAACAAACGGTGAGATGAGCGTAACGGAGCATGTAATAAGCTCTCACGCAGTGAAGGAAAGTTAAAGTATAATTTATGAAAAAGACAGAGCATTGCAAGTTTCCAGCGGAGTGCTAGGGGTTCGAGTCCGAGAGACAATTTCATGTCAGTAACGCTGTGCCAAGGTGAGTACTGGGTAGTTATGAAGTGGGCCGCCCAGTTCTGAATGGCTTCGAGTGACTGAATCAAGTAAACCTGGTGAGGGTTCCATGTGGCCGAGGCACGCTTCATTTTAGAGCGGACATATGTTTCTTATGCTAGTTTCCTGGTGGATGGAGGGGACATAGCCAGAGATCTTCGGATGAAACCAAATGTTCTGGAAGTGTTAGCACAAAGTTTTGTGATGTGGTCCACCCAAGTTAGCTTGTTAGTTATTTCGACTCCCACGTACCTGTATGAGTTTGTTACTGGTAACGCCGTGGAGTTCAGCAAGTACGGGAAAAGGGTAGTGGAATGTTTACGTGAGATGCGCATGCATTTGCATTTCGAAATATTAAGCTGCATAAGCCAGTCAGAACACCATTTCTGGATTTTGTTTAGGTAGTCTTGTAATAATTCCTGGTCGGTATTATCTGAGATGCAGCGATAAATGATGCAATCGTCTGCAAAAAGGCAGATGGGTAATAAAATCCCAGATGGCAGGTCGTTGATGAAAATTAGGAAGAGAAGCGGAGGAAGAACGGAACCCTGGGGAACTCCAGAGATAACTTCAGTAGTTTCAGACGCATGACTGGCGATGATGGTGAAATGTGAGTGGTTAGTTAGAAAGTAGCGAATCCAGGATAAGATAAGAGGGTCGAGTGATAAGCATGCAAGTTTACACTATAGACGTTGGTGAGGAACGCGGTCAAATTCCTTTAAAAATCTAAGTACATGACATCTGTTTGGAATGAAGAATCTAAATTAAGGTGAAGATCGGTTGTAAATTCGAAAAGTTGGGTTTCGCACGAGAAGCCTGTCCTGAAACCATGCTGTTTGGGAAAGAAGAAAGAATTGTGATCGAGGTGATTCGCAATATGGGAGTAGAGTGTATGTTCGAAGAGCTTGCATGAGATGCATGTTAATGAAATGGGACGATAACTAGAGGAGTCAGCATGGTCGCCGCTCTTAAAAATTGGCACAACCTTGCTTGATTTTCAGTCGTCAGGAATTTGACTGGTATTGAGAGACTGGGCGAAGATGAGTTGCAGGATTTGGCTTGTGAAATCTTTCGTGCCTATAAGTATTTTAGCAGCAATGTTATCAGGTCCAGGTGAAGTGGACGGCTTGAGGTTATCAGTGAGCTTTGAAATTCCCTAAGATGTGATGGTTACAGGTGGCATTGGAATAAAATTTAGGCTCGGTAAATTAAAGCTCTTATTTGCTGGCTCGTGGGTGAAAACTGAGGTGAAGTAGGAATTCATCGCGTCTGATCGCTCGTAAAGTGGAACATCTGTGCCATCTTGTCTTTTTAAGGATATGTTATAGGAACTGTTCTTGTTGGGCATTAGCAAATTCCAAAATTTCGTGGGGTTAACGCGCAATATTTCTAGAAGATCGTGACTAGAATTTTCTTTTGGATGTCCGTAATAATCTAGTGTAATCGCGAACGATGCCGAAGTATTTTTCCCATTTTACAGGTGATGCGGAGTTCTTGGCATTACGGAAGAGGGGCTTCTTTGTTTGTGATAGCTTACGCAGAGAGTTGGATACCATGGCTTTGTGGCATCCCCGCGGATGCAGATGTGTGGGACGTTGGCATCTATGAGTGATAAGATTTCATGCTTAAAAAGACACCAATTTTCATTCACGGATCTCATAGCCATAGACGCATGAAAGGTGGTGAAAAAGTGTTCGAGGTCGGAGTTTATGCTCGCGAAGTCAGCTTTACTGTAATCACGGATGTATTTGATGGATGGTTGACGTGGGGAGACTTCAATCATCAGGTTAAAGAACAAGAGATTGTGATCACTCAGCTCACTGTAACATGAAAAGAATTGAATTAGCTCAAGACTGGAAACAAAAATAAGGTCAAGAATATTTGAGCCTCGTCTTGGCTTGTTTACTGCTTGGAAAAGGTTTGAAGTGAGGACCATTTCAAGGACATCTTTTGATTGGCGAGATGACGCAGTAAGAGCCTCCCAGTCGATGTCTGGGTAGTTAAAATCACCGCAGAGTATTAGATTGGCATGAGGAAATCGGGATTGCAAGTCTTGAACTACAGAGTGAAGGTCCGTAATAAAAGAATGATCCGTGTCAGGTGCTCGATAACATACAATTAGTATATTGCTACAAGAGGGAAGGCACATTTTTCAGACACATTATTTCGCTGTGGCTGTTTATCTCGAGTAAACCCCACTCTTACACTCTCTCTGTTAAGGACCTCAATGATTTATTGTAACTCATCTGCATTGTTGCTGAATAGAGCAATGTCATCGGCAAACTGAAGGTTGCTGAAATATTCGCTGTCGATCCTTACTCCTAAACCTTCCCAGTTAATTAGCTTGACTACTTCTACTAGGCATGCAGTGAATAGCATTGGAGAGATTGTGTCTCCTTGTCTGACCCCTTTCTTTATAGGTACCTTCCTACTTGTGTAGAATTAAGGTAGCTGGGGAATCTCTGTAGATATTTTCGAAGGTATTTACGTAAGCGGTCTCTACTACTTGATTACGTAATGTCTCTATGACTGTTGGTATCTGTGGTATTGACCGAAAGTGGAAGTCAGACTCCAGCTGTCCCGATGTAAAAAGCCGTTTATTCAACATATAGAACCATATATATAAGGAAGAACAGAAGCGCCCCCTGGAGATTAAAGAACTCAAATGAATAACGAAACTGAATATAACATACTCCCTCTCTTATTTTTAATGATTAGTTGTTAGTAAGTATTATTAAGGAAACCCCAAGGCATGCACGCTGTACTTATTTACATATATTTACCGACTATGTACACAATGTCAGACCGCCAACTAGTTGGTCTGATAGTCTTGGAGCCAGGCCGGTAGCCGGCGCTCTCGGGTCGGCCGCTTTGGACGTCGCACTGGCAACGAGCTTGTAGACTGCTGCTGCGGTATGCCAGGAGACCGCGCCTGCATCCTGTGGAAAGGCGGCTGTAGCACGACAGGCTGCAGCACATCGGGAGACCACACCTGCGTGTAAAATCGCGCAGGCGCGTTAAATTCTGCTGAAAGGGGACTGCCGGCTGTGAATTTCTTTTTTGCGAAGAATGCGAGGATTGTTTATGACGCTGCCGCAATGACATTGCTTCGACCGAAGCAGAAAGCTTCTTTAGCTCTTCAGCCGCCTGCTCAAACTGAAGTGCAATTCGAACTGAATTCTCGAATGAAAGTGTGGAACCCTCGAGCAGCAACCGCCGTTGTGACAGCCGTTGACCACTTGACACGCTACGCCGAAACAGCTTGTGTGAGTTCTGCCTCAGCGTCTGCAGTTGCTGCATTCGTACTTCAAGCGTTAATACTGTGTCACAATGCTCCTCGCGTCCTCCTGAGCGACCGTGGAAAAGCATTCCTCTCGCAACTAATAGACGAAGTACTCAGAGCCTCTGGAACCACCCACAAGACTACCTCCAGTTACCATCAGCCAACCAACGACCTAACGGAGCGATTTCATAGCACACTGTCCGATATGCTCGCTATGTACATCGAACCAGATCACAGAAACTGGGATGCAATTTTGCTATTCGTGACTTTTGCATACAATACCGCCGTTCAATGCACGACCGGTTACTCGCCGTTTTACCTTGTCTATGGTCGTTCGCCTTCTTCCTGCCTTGACATCTCTTTCTTCGCGCCAACTGTCGATCGATGCCCATCCTCCTGTGAAGAATGTGTGTCCCGCATTCTGCGTTGTCGCCAGCTCGCCCGCATCAACACTGAAGCATGGCAACAGGACCGCAAGCAGCACTACGACGCCTCTCACCGCGTCGTGTGCTTCCGCCCTGGCGAGGAAGTGCTGCTCTGGACACCAGTTTGTACTCCTGGCCTGTGTGACAAGATTCAGGTTCGGTTCATCTGCCCCTACAAAGTCTTGGAGCAGACCTCTCCGGTTAATTATCGCGCGGCACCAGTTATTGTTCCAAATGCCCGCCGCTGCCGCGCTTGAGGTTGTGCACGTTTCCCGTATGAAGCCTTTCACGCGGCGTTCGCCGCCCCTTTGAATTGCGGCCAGGATGGCCGCTCTCATGCAAGGGGACATTAGTGTGGGCATTTATAAGCTATACATTCTCATCTGTACATGATCATCATCATGTGGGGTTCATATGGGTTTCTTCTTCATCGCTTGTGGGGCTCGCTCTTGTGTGATGCGTGCGTGCTTTGGGCGTGGTCGGTTCGCCGCATCTCCGACGCGTAATAAACGTCGTGATAACTGCTGCATCACAGTATATAAAATACACACAGTTCAACCTCGATATAACTAAGTCGGTAAAATCGGCATTTGGCTTCGTTATATTGAAATTTTATTCTATTGAAATTCGTCCTTTTATGCAAGTAAGTACAGTCGCCAATCGATTATTCTTACAGTGAAAGAAGCCGCGAAATTTTCAGAATTATTGGGCAATCAAAAAAAAATTTAAGTGAGAAAAACAATTCATTTTGATAAATTTGGGAGTCGGTGACGAATGATACGGTTTCATGCCAAGTATGACGACGATATCTTCTCGGTGGTACGAATTAAACGAAGCCAGCCAAGCTTTCGCCTGCACTACGCTCCCACCGCTGATAGCGTTGCCCGCACTAGAAGGATGCTATCAGAAAAAGCGCTGGCAGTGGGGAGCGAATGCTTTGTCTGCCTCTCACTCCAATGGGTTACCGAAACTCAAGATTACGCGACCTCCAATACTAAATGCGCTGTAAGACAGCTTACATTGTACCATTCTGTCTCGTCATGTCGTCTCTTTGCACACATGGCAGATTACCTTGTGGGGTCTGATGTGGGATTCTCCCACCGTACTCTTGGGACAAAGGAACGACAACACAGTCGTGCAAACAATCACAAGGGCATTTATTGCACCTTTCATAGATCAATGCCTGCTAGCCGAGTTGCTATCCACAAAACATGCCGATGGGCGCGCGACAAATCTAGAAGTCCGACTCACCGCGTCCTCGCGAGCGAATATGTTCGCCCCATGCTGGATCCCAACGCCTGGTCGTTCGCGTGTATAGTCACGCGAATCGTGGCGCGTTCGAAGGCGGCCACGCGAGGCGGTCTCCCAGATGCATCGGTCGCCGCGCGCTCGCGGGAGACGTCCCCCGCCGCGCGCCGACCCGCCGGGAAAGAGGGGCGCTGCACGCGCGGCAGGTCCGTGCGGCCTGCTGTCTCGAACCCAAGAGAGCGCGCCTTGTCTTTCCCGAACCCACGTAACCGCGCAGCGGCGCGACGCTCGCGCCATCTGTCGCACTGCGCCTGTACCATTCCGACCGCCGCGGGTGCGGCGAAGCCGCACTACAGGAGACGCGCTATGCGGGAAAAACATCAGGGGAGGCGCGAGGGTCGCGCATCCCCACATCCCCCCAACCTTAAATCACTTCTTATTCCGGCGAAACATGTGACACCGTCTAACATTAACCCGTGCTTCGCGAACAAGATAGAACATATAACAATGGCCGCGCCGAAGAAATGTCTACACGCTGTCCATAACATGCGAGCCGACATTGTCCCTGGGTACACAGCTGGCGTCCGCCGGTCACAGCAGCAGCTTTGTAGACTCGACGGCACGATTCCAGGCCAGGTCTCCGGAGACGACGACGCAGTAGTCGGTACGAGCAAGCGTCGCTCGCGCCGACTCGCCCTGCTGGCGGGAGCCGCAGTAGCTGTCGGTGACCGCCGGCTCTTTTGTCCGCCGCCGAGGGTTGTGAGCTGGATACAGGAGGCCGCCGAAGTCGCCGCGCCGAACTGGCCACAGCATCACCATCGCCCGGGGTGGCTCGATCGTAGTCCGGGGCAGCAGCGCAGACGATGTGCAGGTGACGGCAAACCAGGGGTGACTCCAATCACGCTGCGTAAACTCAATACACTCGGCAAACACTAAAGTAGTGCAAGGGAGAGGAATTCTGCATGCGTATCGCCCACGTGGTACGATGTTCAACTCGGCTAGCAAAAGATCGGGCAGCTACTCAAATGCTAAGTTCACGTGAACGAAGCTCGCTTCCTTGAGTCGAACGAGTAATTTCAATTCGTGCGAGGCTAAATAGAATGAGGGAAGCAACTTGCAACACCTCAACGCCACGGTCCACTTCGGGTTGTGTCCATCCACGTGCGACAGGCAGCTTCGTAAAGCCTTAGGCCTAAAGCGTCGCTACTCTGACAACAACCGACATCCAACAAACAACACCCAAAATGGGCGCAACACAGGCAGCCGCGAGGAGACGTCAGCTCTGTGAGGTGGTCCTACTCCGCTCGGTGCACAGAGCATCCGAGTTGACGGCGCCCACCGTCCCAGACGGTGTCGGAGCGCCCGGTGCCAGGCCGTCGTGGCACCCGTGGCCCGCGGCCACCCGGCTCCCAGAGCCGCGACTTCATCAGAGTCAAAGAGATAGAAGAAGATATTTACATAAGAAATTCGGACCACCCACGAGGCTTCCGTACTCACTCGCTTCAGGCTTGCCACTGCTCCGCGGGCGCTCAGCCTCGCTGTCCCAGGATGCAGACCACGTGGCTCTCGTACCAACGAATGCCATTAAAAAAAAAAAACACTTGTGAAAAGGCTTAGTATGTTGACATGTTCAAACACACTACAGCCACCGTCACCTCGCTCAAGAAAGCACGCCGCCGACGCTAGCGATCAAAATTCACGCTAGGCCTACGCTTCGGTTCAAACAAAGGTCTCGAACGAAGCAACACTTAAAATTATCGTCCGATGCCCCAAGAGCCCCACGTTGGGCGCCAGATGTGGGGTCTGATGTGGGATTCTCTCACCGTACTCTTGGGACAAAGGAACGACAACACAGTCGTGCAAACAATCACAAGGGCATTTATTGCACCTTTCATAGATCAATGCCTGCTAGCCGAGCTGCTATCCACAAAACATGCCGATGGGCGCGCGACAAATCTAGAAGTCCGACTCACCGCGTCCTCGCGAGCGAATATGTTCGCCCCATGCTGGATCCCAACGCCTGGTCGTTCGCGTGTATAGTCACGCGAATCGTGGCGCGTTCGAAGGCGGCCACGCGAGGCGGTCTCCCAGATGCATCGGTCGCCGCACGCTCGCGGGAGACGTCCCCCGCCGCGCGCCGACCCGCCGGGAAAGAGGGGCGCTGCACGCGCGGCAGGTCCGTGCGGCCTGCTGTCTCGAACCCAAGAGAGCGCGCCTTGTCTTTCCCGAACCCACGTAACCGCGCAGCGGCGCGACGCTCGCGCCATCTGTCGCACTGCGCCTGTACCATTCCGACCGCCGCGTGTGCGGCGAAGCCGCACTACAGGAGACGCGCTATGCGGGAAAAACATCAGGGGAGGCGCGAGGGTCGCGCATCCCCACAACCTCTAAAGCAGGGTGCGCGGCTGTGTACGCACTCAGCCCCGCTTACAGCCATGCGCAGCCACGGCCGAGACGTGCTCCAACTTACCCCCACTCTGCCCCCTGGCACGCGCTTAATTGCATTACCGCGAGATCGCCCCCCCCTCCCCCCCCACTTTCCCTTTGCTTGCGCGGGAAAGCGGCACTTGTGAAGTCACACAGAGCACTAACTGCCAGCTCTGGTGCAATATAAATTTCGATGTATAATCGGCCACAGTCACAACACAACGAAACTGTGAAAAACATGATCTGAAGTGAAGGCGCTAAAATGACGGAGGACAAAGAAGAAACAGACACACACACAGGTTGGGCGTGTTGGTTAAGCATAATCTGAACTGAAGGCGCTAAATTGACAGAGGACAAAGAAGAAACACACACACATACAGGGCACCCTGTGTGTGTGTGTGTGTTTCTTCTTTGTCCTCTGTCATTTTAGCGCCTTCAGTTCAGATCATGCTTAACCAACACGCCCAACTATCCATCCTAACGTCATATGAAAAACAAGCATGCAATGAACATGATGAATCGATGTAGAAATTTAGCTGTTTGCATGTCAAACGAGTGTTGTGGGGTCGCAAGTAGGCCCTCACAGTAGGAAAACTAAGCCTTTATATATGTATATAAGGATACAGAAGTAGTCCTAAATTGTGGCGAAAGAATCTGGAAAATATAATGAAAGATGTGACCACAGTTCTTAATGTGCCACCATCACGAGCAGGATTTCCCTGTTTAACCCTTACAGTGCATTTTCTTACAAGGTCCAAGTGCTTCTGAGTGTGCTGTTGAACATCCAAAGTTGGTGCAGACTTGCAACAGACTTTTGAATATAAAGAAAAAAATACGCATAGGGCTTGACATTTCAGGAACAGGGTAGTTTCCCACGAGGTCACAGGAGTCAGTTTCTCTAACAGGAAAACAAGCATTGCATAAATTTGACAGAGCTACAACCAGAACTAGTATATTCACAAGGCAAAAAAAAGATGGGAATACAAGCACTGAAAGTCAGAAACACCACAGGCAACAAGAAACACGGTCAAGATAATGAGTGAATGTGACAGCACAGACTTGCTCAGTGTCAACATACGAGCAAGAAAGAAACAAACACAGTGGAGATAACGGGTGAATGCCAGACGTAATGGCCGGTGCATCCAAGACGTAGATGTGATGCCCATGCAGTCAACAAAGTCCAGGACTGGCAACAAGTTGCACGCAAGTTTGTCAATGCTCGGAACTCATCCTGTTGGGTCAGCACCTCACCATAGTCTGTTGCCTGGCTTCCCACAAAGACATCATACTTGTCAATCTCGTTTCTGGTAAGCTTGCCATCGTGGTCTTTGTCTGCCTCATGAATCAAGGGGCACGACTCTGTGATCTGACTCTGAGACATTGTTGTCGTAGTCGGCGGGCATGACCCAGTCGCACACCTCGTCGGGGCCCATGAACCCATCCTTTTCCTTGTAGCGGTAGTTCTTGAGCTCGGTCCTTCTCATTCTGAACCCAGTCTGGCTCCACTTCACCTTCGGCTGCACCTTCGTACATGTCACCAATGTACTCTTTGAGGGAGATCTTGCTGTCCTTGTCCTTATCGATGTCTTCCATGGTCTCTTCAATGACGACATCCTTCGTGTCCTCACTCTCCTCTGGATGCAAGAAATTGCCAAACTCATCCTTGGTAAGGTGGCCATCACCGTCCTTGTCGGCACGGTCCCAGCGCCGCTTGTCCTGATGCACCATGTCCTGGAAGCTCATGGCGCCCCCATCTGAGTCCGAGTCATTAGCATTGCTTCGTTCGGCTCCATGTGTAATGTTACGGTACTCCTCCCAGCTGATGCGGCTGCTCTTCTGGGGATTGTACACCTTCACTGCTTGTCGACGTCATCACGAATGTAGTGCTTCTGTGTGTGCTGGATCCACTCTAGCTCACGCTGCATCACATACCCATCATTGTCTTTCTCAATCTTGTCAACAATCTTCAGCAGCCGTGCCTTGCTCTCGGCTTGCAAGAGCTGATCAAAGGTCTTGGCCATCTTATCCCCAAGAAAGGCATCCTGGTCATACTCAGGGTTGTGCTCAGACTTGACACCTTCTGGGTCCTCTTTGTAGTGTGGTTTATCACTCAACAGCTTGGGTGTGTGGATCTTGCGGTGTTCCTCCCTTGCAATGGCGATGGTCAGCGAGAGATGGAGCAGACACAGACCCAGTGAGTAGCGCATTGCCAGAGACGCCATGCCAGCACACTCGCGACAGGTCTCCTACTGCCCGTTGACACTTTTGACGAGTGCAAGCTTGTCTCACACACACACACACACACACACACACACACACACACACACACAGCATTAAAAAAAGAGAAAAAAGGCAAACGCTATGCCATATATCTTTACTGAGGTTTCGGCCGGAGGATCGGCCTTCGTCGGAGTGGACTAATTGCACTTTGATATATATATATAGCGACGAGCATTTCCGGTTGGCTGTGTAGTGGGTTTGCCACTGCAGAAGCCGAGGCCGACGAAGACGCACTCTCAGTGAGGGTGTTGGACGAGAACTGTCTGCTTCGATTAGATTAAACTTAATAGTTTTTGTCATATATATATATAGTAACGTGACTGGTGGAGGTGCTGGGTAAACTGTTACATGCACTGTGACCAACAGGAAGCTCCCAACTTAGATCGCGACACCATCAATGCCGACCTTCGGCACAGCCTGCGACAACTAGGACTACCACCAGAACTGCACCCTCGCTCAGTAAAGTGTACAACCATGACAACCAGTTCAACTAGTAGCCAGACTGCAGAGACCACCACTCTGCCTGCTTCGGGAATTTTCAACACACCGCGAACTCCAAGGTCGTTTCACGGTGACGTGTTCAAGGGTGTTGAGGACTGGCTGGACCACTACAATCGAGTTTCATCATCACTGAATGGGACGACCACCGGAAGCTCCAGTATGTCTACTTCGCTCTCGAGGATTCAGCGTGCATCAGGTTCGAAAACAATGAAGCTAATTTGGCGACCTGGCAAGAATTTCATAGCCAGCTGCACATTACCTATAGAAGTTCAGATCAGAAGAAGCAAGCAGAACGTGCTCTGAATTCCACGAATTAAAGATCAAATGAGAGTGTTGCCGTGTTCGTTGAGGATGTACATGTCATGGCTGTTCCGGCTCGCTGATTCCAGAATGACAGAAGAAAAGAAAGTGTGCTTGTTGATGCGGGGCGTGAAAGAGCAGTTGTTCACAGGTCTAGTGCACAACCCACCAGGTACCATAGCCAAATTCCTCAATGATTTAACAGCGATGGAGCATATGCTGCGGCAGTGGTCGTTGCAGTACGAGCACCCAAGCAACTTCACATCGCTCTCGTTGTCCATGGCCACCCCTGATTTGACAACCCTAAGGGAGCTCATGTGCATTATTTTACGTGAGGAGCTGCAACAAGTTCATGCAATGTCTCCTTAATCCCACGTGACTGCTCTAAAGTGATGTAGTTCACGAAGAGGTCAGGAAGCTGGTACAACCGTTGGTCGTGTCACCAGTCGCAGCCCCTCTCCTGACGTAGGCTGAATCCTTAAGATCTCCTATGCCAGCAATCGGCTATCCGTCCCACCCACCCATGCAATAAATAGCACAGCACCTCTCGAGCCCTCACTACTTTTCGAACCCTCTGCCTTCCGCTAACCCAAGTCTAAATGTGCGGACATCCAGTGCTTGGCGCACTCCAGACAATTGGCCACTCTGCTACCATTGCGGTGAAGCAGGTCACCTATGCGGCGACTGCACATATCGCCAGATCGACCTTCGTGGGTTTTGCCCAAATGCACATCGACCTCGTGATGTCGTGAGCATCCCCGAGCTGTTGTGAAGTGCTTGGCTAGCCAGCAGTCCCCAACTCCTCCACGGCGCCAGTCCCGCTCTCCATCTCCTCGACGTTCTATATCACCTGGCCAACACTTGCTATTCGCTCGTGGCATTGGGGGCAGATCCATTAGGGCCCCAAGCCCACGCCGGGGAAACTAGGAGCAGCGACCTCCGGGGGTGGGGCCGCTGTTGACAGGTCTATAAAACATCCTCCTCCCCGCCAACACTTCCCTTTCACCGCCGCATGCCATTGAGTACAAAAATGTTTCCCCAGACATCCCCGTTCAAGTCGGCAACTACTCGGTCACTGCCTCCATGGACACTGGCGCTGATTACTCTGTTATGAATGCCAAATTAGCTGCTGAACTGAGAAAAGTCACACTGCCATGGCACAGACCAAGCCTTCGGACAACAGATGGTCATCGCTTGATGCCGATTGGGAGTTGCACTGCCAGGCTCCAAATCGTCAGTCAACTTATCGTGTTGCGCCAGTGCTTTCGGAAAGTCATCCTTGAGATGGATGACTTTCCACTACACTACGTTTTATTGCACTATGTTTTATTGATGACACTGTGACACTCCCGCCACGAACTAGTATGTTCATAACTGTTGAAAATGACTACGACCATAATAGTAGCAGCATCACTTAAGGAAACCTGTCGGTGCTCTTGGCTCGGCAAGTCTATGTCACCCGCGGCATTATTCAACTGAACTGCCAAATGATTAAGCTTTTAGTGACGAACTTCAGCGGCGAGTACCAACGCCTGGCAAAGTGAACGGTTATTGCTCTCTTTGAAGATATTAGGGATGCACTAGATCCTACGCCTGCTGAGCTTTCTGCAATCACTAAGAGTCACACTGTGGTTGTCAGTACAGTCGATGCAAATCCTGAGCTGTCAACTACACAGAAAGAGCGAATATGAAGTATTTTGTGCATGTTAAGTGATTGTTTCGCATCCATGTCAAAAGTAGCACAGACCTCTATCACGAAGCATGGTATTATAACGGACCCAACTGAACATCCTGTACATCAGCACGCCTACCGCAAGTAAAAAAAGGAGCAAGACGCGATTCAGTGTCAAGTGAAGCAAATGCTAGACTACGATGTAATTCAACCCTCAACCAGCCCATAAGCGTCGCCCATTGTACTTGTCATCAAGAAGGATGGCACTCTTCGGTTTTGTGTGGATTACCACAAGCTAAACAGGGTGACGAAAAAAGATTTCTACCCTCTTCCCTGCATAGATGACTCTCTAGACCATCTTCGACATGCCCAATACTTCTCCTCAATATATTTGCACAGCGAATACTGGCAGATACAAGTTGATGAACGAGATCGCGAAAAGACTGCTTTCATAACTCCTGACGGCCTGTACGAATTTAAGGTGCTGCCCTTCGGATTATGCTCAGCTCCTGCGACCTTTCAAATGATGATGGACACCGTGCTGTCAGGTCTTATGTGGGAATCATGTCTCGTCTATTTAGACGGCGTCATTGTTTTTTCTCAGAACATTTGAACGACACTTGCAGCAACTTCAGTCCGTGTTCCTTGCAATTCGATCTGAAAGCCTGTCATTAAAACCTGAGAAATGCCATTTTGGTAATTGGGAACTGAAGTTCCTCACGTTGTTAGTAATGAAGGTGTTTGGCTAGACCCAGTAAAGGGTATGGCTGTTGCTGCATCAATCAATCAATCAATCAAAGTTTATTTCACCAGAAAATTCTGGAAAGTCTTCAGGGCTAAAAGCTGCTCTAGGCAGCTTGACTGAGTCCCTGAAGACCCTTACATTGGCAGCATCCGACGTTCACAGCACATATATGCATATTAAATCATAATTATAACATGTGAGCAATACTGAAACAAGTTTACGTAAGGCTCACTTGAAGTTAACATACAGAGTTACAGCAGGGTTCACATCAATTGTTTTATACAGCATAAAATAAACATCATCGTTTAAAGACTTTTGACTGTACAAGGAAAAAAAGAAAAAAATGTAAATAAAAATAAAATTCTGTTTATTTAACAGGTTTCACAAACAATAAAGAGTAAAATAGCACTGATAACAGACATCGCGCAACGATGACAGGACCAAAAAAAAAAATGCAATAAGTACAGGATGGGCAAAAGCCACGTAAACAAGACACATGCACGGCATTCCAAAGATAACTATGCGACCTCTATTTACAACATTGATGTGAAGAACTGACATAGCTGCCGTTGTCTAGCAGTAGTTAGTTCAGGAAATTCGTTTAGAATAGATGGTAAATTGAAGTGGAGTGCCTGTGAGTTGTAGGTGGTCCGGTAACGAGGAACAGACCATATTAAGGTATGTCGTGTAAGCCTATTAGGGTAGTTAGGTGTTAGGTTTGATATAGTTACAAGGAATTCTTTATAAGTGTTTGAAAAGAAGAAGGATCGCAAAATCCGAAATTTGTATAAGTGCTGTACCCGTATGATGCCATATTCCTGAAACACCGTTTCAGTTGAAGCCAGGTTGGAAATGT